>NC_055696.1:33662174-33944674 GCF_017639745.1 Melanotaenia boesemani
TGTGACACATATAACACACGTAACACATATAACACATATAACACGTGTGACACATATAACACATAACACATTTAACACATGTAACACATATAACAAATATAACACATGTAACACATATAACAAATATAACACATGTAACACATATAATATGTATAACACATATAACACGGAAAACACATACAACACATGTAACACATGTAACACATGTAACACATATAACACGTGTGACACATATAACACGTGTGACACATCTAACACATGTAACACATGTAACACATATAACACATAGAACACATGTAACACATATAACACGTATAACAAATATAACACATGTGACACATATAACACATTTATCACATGTAACACATATAACACATGTAACACATGTAACACATATAACACATGTAACACATATTACACGTATAACACGTGTGACACATGTAACACATGTAACACATGTAACACATATAACACATAGAACACATGTAACACATATAACACGTATAACACATATAACAAATATCACACATGTAACACATATAACACATATAACACGAAAAACACATATAACACATGTAACACATATAACACGTGTGACACATATAACACGTGTGACACATATAACACATAACACATCTAACACATGTAACACATATAACACATATAACACATAACACATCTAACACATTTAACACATATAACACATCTAACACATGTAACACATATAACACATATAACACATATAACACATGTAACACATGTAACACATATAACACGTGTAAGAAATATAACACATGTGACACATATAACACATATAACACATGTAACACATATAACACATATAACACGTGTAACACATGTAACACGTGTGACACATATAACACATATAACACGTGTGACACACATAACACATATAACACGTGTGACACATATAACACATATAACACGTGTAACACATATAACACGTGTGACACATATAACACATATAACACGTGTGACACATATAACACGTGTGACACATATAACACATAACACATATAACACATGTAACACATATAACACGTATAACAAATATAACACATGTAACACATGAAACAAATATAACACATATAACAAATATAACACATGTAACAAATATAACACATGAAACACATATAACACGTATAATAAATATAACACATGTAACACATGTAACACATATAACACGTGTGACACATATAACACGTGTGACACATATAACACATAACACATCTAACACATGTAACACATATAACACATATAACACATAACACATCTAACACATGTAACACATATAACACATCTAACACATGTAACACATATAACAAATGTAACACATGTAACACATATAACACATGTAACACATATAAAACATGTAACAAATGTAACACCAATAACACATATAACACATGTAACACATATAACACATGTAACACATATTACACATATAACACGTATAACACATATAACAAATATCACACATGTAACACATATAACACGTATAACACATATAACAAATATCACACATGTAACACATATAACACATAACACGAAAAACACATATAACACATGTAACACATATAACACGTGTGACACATATAACACATAACACATCTAACACATGTAACACATATAACACATATAACACATATAACACATAACACATCTAACGCATGTAACACATATAACACATCTAACACATGTAACACATATAACACATATAACACATGTAACACATGTAACACATATAACACGTGTAAGAAATATAACACATGTGACACATATAGCACATATAACACATGTAACACATGTAACACATGTAACACATATAACACGTGTAACACATATAACACATATAACACGTGTGACACATATAACACATAACACATCTAACACATGTAACACATATAACACATGTAACACATATAACACATATAACACGTGTAACACATATAACACATATAACACGTGTGACACATATAACACGTGTGACACATATAACACATAACACATATAACACATGTAACACATATAACACGTATAACAAATATAACACATGTAACACATGAAACAAATATAACACATATAACAAATATAACACATGTAACAAATATAACACATGAAACACATATAACACGTATAATAAATATAACACATGTAACACATGTAACACATATGACACGTGTGACACATATAACGCATGTAACACATGTAACACATATAACACATGTAACATGTGAGACACATATAACACATAACACATTTGACACATGTAACACATATAACACATATAATACATATAGAACATGTAACACATGAAACACATATAACATGTATAACAAATATAACACATGTAACACATATAACACATATAACACATGTAACACATGAAACACATATAAAACATGTAACAAATATAACACACGTAACACATATAAGTCATGTAACATATGAAACACATATAACACGTATAACAAATATAACACATGTGACACATATAAGACATATAACACATGTAACACATATAACACATATAACACGAGTGACACATAAAAACCATAAGACATTTAACACATGTAACACATATAACACATATAACACATATAACACACGTAACACATATAACACATATAACACGTGTGACACATATAACACATAACACATTTAACACATGTAACACATATAACACATATAACACATGTAACATATAACAAATATAACACATGTAACACATATAACACGGAAAACACATACAACACATGTAACACATGTAACACATATAACACGTGTGACACATATAACACGTATAACACATATAACAAATATAACACATTTAACACATATAACATGTATAACACATATAACACGGAAAACACATATAACACATGTAACACATCTAACACGTGTGACACATATAACACATGTAACACATATAACACATGTAACACATGTAACACATATAACACATATAACAAATATAACACATGTAACACATATAACAAATATAACACATGTAACACATATAATATGTATAACACATAAAACACAGAAAACACATACAACACATGTAACACATGTAACACATATAACACGTGTGACACATATAACACGTGTGACACATCTAAGACATGTAACACATGTAACACATATAACACGTATAACACATATAACAAATATAACACATTTAACACATATAACATGTATAACACATATAACACGGAAAACACATATAACACATGTAACACATATACCACGTGTGACACATATAACACATGTAACACATATAACACATGTAACACATGTAACACATATAATACATATAACAAATATAACACATGTAACACATATAACACATGTAACACATGTAACACATATAACACATATAACACGTGTAACACATATAACCTGTGTGACACATATAACACATATAACACGTGTGACACATATAACACGTGTGACACATATAACACATAACACATATAACACATGTAACACATATAACACATGTAACACATGTAACACATATAACACATCTAACACATGTAACACATATAACACATATAACACGCACAACAAATATAACACATGTAACACATCTAACACATGTAACACATATAACACATATAACACATGTAACACATATAACACATATAACACATGTAACACATATAACACATGTAACACGTGTGACACATATAACACATATAACACGTGTAACACATATAACACGTGTGACACATATAACACGTGTGACACATATAACACATGTAACACATATAACACATGTAACACATGTAACACATAGAAGACATCTAACACATGTAACACATATAACACATATAACACGTACAACAAACATAACACATGTAACACATCTAACACATGTAACACATATAACACATATAACACATGTAACACATATAACACATGTAAGACATATAACACATAGAACACATGTAACACATATAGCACGTGTGACACATGTAACACATATAACACGTATAACAAATATAACACATGAAACACATACAACACATATAACACATGTAACACATATAACACGTGTTGCACATATAACACATAACACATGGAACACATGGAACACATGTAACACATGTAAGACATATAACACGTATAACAAATATAACACGTGTGACACATATAATATATAACACATCTAAGACATGTAACACATGTAACACATATAACACATGTAACACATGTAACACATGGAACACATATAACACGTATACATAATATAACACGTGTGGCACATATAACACATAACACATCTAACACATGTAACACATATAACACATATAACACATGTAACACATATAACACATATAACACATGTAACACATGTAACACATGTAACACATGTAACATAATACATAACATATATGACATATAAGACATATAACATGAAAAGGCAGTTAGACCTCAAATATACACGTCTAAATGAAGGTGTAAGGAAGGGTAGAAGCTGAATTTGGCAGTAATCATACTAAGAGAGTTTTGTCTGGAATGAAAATCATGACGGGAATGCCAAGAGTAACTGCACTATGTCACTGGATGGGTTTAATTCAGATAAATACTTAGCAGGTGGTCTTAAAAATCTCTTTCTTCATTTTGAGAATCTTGACTGTACTGACCAGCTGGATGTTTTAAAGGGAAAGACTGCTGCTCTTCCATCCTTCTCCCTGGATATTAAAGACGTAGTTAACCAGCTCAGGCATAGTAGGGCCAAGAGCCCTGGACCTGACAGTATCTGTGGGAAGGTCTTAAAATTATGTGCAGACCAGCTAAGTGTCATTTTTCATTTTATCTTCCTGCAATCCTTAAAGCTGCAGACTGTTCCTGAGATCTGGGAACGTTCTGTAACCGTTGATGTGTAGGAGTGCAGCTCCCTGCTGTGTTAAAAGATTGTAGACCTGTAGCGCTGAACTCTGTCGTCATGAAATCTTTTGAAAAGAAGTTTTTATCCCAGGTTGAACACTACCTTGAGCCATTTCAGTTTGCATATGGGTGGGTAGAGGCGTGGAGGATGCTGGAGTTACTCTCTTACATTCGTTGTTAACACATGGAAGGCACCAAAACTCACGCCAGAGTTTTGTTTGTGGACTTTTTATTTAACACCAAACAACCCTATTTATTGGCTGAAATGCTTATTGACTTCAAACTTAATCCTAGTCTGATTGGCTGGATTCTGGATTTTCTTACTAACAGGTCCCAGTGTCTGAAGGTGAATGGTGTGTTTTCTAATGTGCTCTCATCTTCTACAGGTTCTCCACTGGGTTGTCATCTCTCTCCACTTTTATACATTCTGTACACATATAACATATAATATACAACGAGTGTCGCAGTAATGTTAATAATAGATAATAGATAGATATATTCTAAAGTTTGCTGGCGACACGCCCATCGTTGGCCTTCTTGATGGTGGTGAGACAGCACACGGGATGATTTTATGAGCTGGTGTGACAACTCTTTCCTCCATATAAATATGTCTAAAACCAAAGATATGGTCATTGATTTTAGAAAGTCTCCATCAAACCCTGTCTGCTGTTATTAAAGGGAACTCCGGCAAGGACGAAGAATATATCTTATTAAATAATAATTTGCTTCAGCTGTAAAAACATGATCTTTAGCACACTTGATATTGATTAGTTTTTAGATATATTCTGTGATGGCCGCCTAGGCAGCCACACACTGAGCCTGGTCTGGTAACCTTTTTTCTTCATTTTAGTTAAATCATTTTATTTGTAATATTTACCATTTCCTTTATATTTCACATTTTTCTTAGCAAGTTTGGCAGGGGGGTTAACTGATTGGGTGCACACTTTTAGTTGACTCATTCTTGTCACCTTTTTTGGTTTATTTTCAGTTAATATGCATTTTCTTTGAGTTACTAGTTCCTGAGGAAGTTGCTGTGTGGGAGGACCAAGCCTGCAAAGAAAGTCCCAGCTGAGGTGGATCTCCATTGACGAGGCTACAGCCTAATTGGATTCATCCATCTTGCAAAAAGATAGTGGGAGAGGGGTTTAGATCTTCTATTGGTTTGTATTACTTTGTTTGTTCTTTATGTAAAAGTATGATTATTTAGATTTCTGTTTCCCTAATGAGTTATGAATCTAAATTGTTTAAGTTCTGTTGTGAATTAGTTAAGTTTATTAAGTTAGCTGAAGATGGTTATGTTATGTATTTCCCTCTTGTGTCAAAATGGTCTGATCAGCCAGTGTATATAGTTTCCCTTGTGTGTCAGTTTGTTAGGTCAGTTAGTTTTCAGTTCCTTATGTTGATGTTCTGTTTAGTTGATCTCTTTTATGGGCCCAGAACTTTTACTTAGGAATTTGTATTTTTGTTGTTTTTTGGTAAAATTAAATGTCAAAAGACTGTTTCTTTAAAAAAACCTCCTGTGCTCTCTTCATCCTTGGCCTCGGTCCCTCACATATTCAAAATATTAATTTTACTCGTACGCCGCCATCGTTGTATACGTTTGCAATGCATTCTGGGAAGTGACGGATTTCGGTCGTCGTAAGCAGTCTCTTGGCTCCATCTAGTGGCTCAACGTTTACCATTCAGCCTTTTCAATTTGAACCCGAGCGCGTTGATGGTGAGAACAGCGGTGCTGAAACGCTCACACTGTGAAAATGAGGACAGTCAGGCGGATGAAGAGCACAGAGTCGGGCAAACAGCCGGTGTTAGCGCGGCAGCTGCTGGCCAATGCTAACTCAGAAAGAGAGCATTAGCTGCACAGAACTGCTTCCTGTCCACAGCTGTTCGTGGTAAATACCCAAACCAACTTTTTAAGTTTATAGTGTTGAACAACATGAGCTACCCGGCATAACGGCACACCAAAGCTTCGTGGCAGTTTGCCTCAATACAGATGTTATTTGGGCTCCCTTAGTCAGCCTCCATGATCGGGAGAGTGCCGGCCTACCAAATTGGAACCAAATCACCAATAGGCAAGTCCAAACGAGAGGAGTTAATAACAAGTTTATAAGGATTTCACAGTTTTAAGATTCTTGACTACAGATTACATTAGTATTTCAAAACTGAAATGAAATTATTTCAGCTGAAACCTGCCGTTGTTGTGATGGTAGTTCTGTATAACTGCTCTTAGATAAGGTGGTAAATAACTGATTTATGCTCTCACAACATAACAACATTCAATACTTCTGCCCACAGGTCTTGCAGATACACCTCATATCATCAGTTTACATGGTGGATGCATGGCTGGCGGGAAGAAGAATCCACAGTTTTTCCATCATGTGCAGTGAATAAAATTCGACTCGTCTATCCTGAGCCACGTGGAATTTACAGGGTTCAGATGTCGATATTGACAGTGCAGAGGTGGATGAGGCATGGAGGAGCTTTTAAATGTGCTTAAATTGTCATTTATATGTTTCATTAGGACCCAAAGCTAAATGCTGGTCAACCACGTCATACAGAAAACAAAACAATGTTGCACAAAATAAAAGTATTAGAAATATTCTTTTTTTTCATGGAAATAAAGTAAACATCAGATTTTACACTTGGTCCCTTTCAGGTGTAGAAACGGACTCAAACCTACATGTCACCGTGTCGTGTCGATCACATGTAAACCAGGAAAAAAACAAGATCCTGTGAACCAGGAATCACCGGAATAAACTCATCAACAAATCTGTTCTTTTTATTTCTGCTCGTTTAGAAAAACCAAACCGTCCAAATTCAGAACCGAACTCAAATGAAATGGTTCTCCAACAACTTGTCAAGGTCTGCACAAGATGACTTATTCATTTGGACAAGGTGTGCTGCAGCAAGGAACCATCTAAAATCTGTAAGGCAGACCCAAGAGGTCTGAAGGTCTGGAGGTCTGGAGATCTGGAGGTCTGAAGGTCTGGAGATCTGGAGGTCTGGAGGTCTGGAGAGAACAAAATTTGGAAAGCTTGATTAGTCTAAACAGGGAGATGTGAAAACACCTTAACACCTTTGTTAACGTGGACATTAATTAAGGCTGCACATGTTATTAAACTACCACAAACTGAGCACATGCACTAGGATGATCAACAAGAACTGGAAAAAATCAAAACAGAAGACAATAAGTTCTGCTTGCTTCAGAAAGAAAGCTCAAAAGATTCTAATTTCCCACGACTATTGTACATGAAAATCTTACAGAGAATTAAGTTTAATGTTATTAAAGTGAGAATGATTAATCTGGCCTGGATTTTGCTGCTAAACTAACTTGCTAAACATTTAAAACAAACATGACAAAGTACAATTAAAACATTTTGGAAAAGGCCTGAAAGACACTGTGATATGACATGTTTGGCATGTTGCCACCACTGGACATGAAAGTACTTGAAACTTCAGAACTTCTCTGTCTCCAAAATAATAAGTGATCTGGGGCGTCTCTCTTGTGGAGCCATGGTAAGCGTTTTTGTTTACTCTCATGTCCTTGTCCTGGTTAGAATGTGACACAGAGGAGAGAACATTTCCCACCATGGCCATCATGTAGCTGTAGTCCTTCTTAACAGGTCCTGGTCCTGCCCTGAACTTCTTGTGGACTTTGCTCCAAGAGATTTTGAAGAGTGGTTCACCAACACTCCCCCCATCTCGGTACACTGCTATTAAAATGATATATAAAAAACGAACATAAGTGAAACAGAATATAACAGGAACAGACAATTTTCCACATGGAGACGTGTGGAGATTAAACTCTCTCCTGAAATCTGTTGGCGTTGTTATGATCCAGGGCAGCAAGCATGGAACCATCATATCATATCCAACATGTCTTCTCTTTGGAAGGTACTTGAGGTACATGGAGTTATACACCTGAAAAAACATGTTGTAAAATTATGTCATGAAGACATTATTGTATTGTATTGTGTTGTATTATTTTATTGTATGTCATGAAAACATTATTGTAATTAGGTTAAACTTAATTTTTCTAACACGCCTCCACTGCAGTTGTGTGAATGCACTTTGTCAGATGATCCAGGTCCTTCGGGAGCCTCTTGTCTTTCAGTCTGCAGGAACATTGTGGGCCTCAGATCCTGGCCTCAGCCAGAGTTTACTTCATGAGCACATGCACGATAGTGCCTGTTCCCTGCCAGTAATATCGGTTTGTTATTATTGAAACCCACTTCTCCTTCAGTACTTCAGCTTTGGCCTCACAGGTTTGTGTCCTCCAGCGGAGGTGGTTGATAACGGATGGAATTCGCTCTTCAATCCTTCCTCTTGGCTGCCAGACAGTTTTTTGGACATGCCAGGGATGGAATTCATGGCATTTTCCTTGATTAATGACTCTCATTTCTTTAATGATTTGTGGATGTCTGTCAGTAGGAATCGTTGACTCCTTTCTCCTCTATGCTTTTAAGAGCTTCCTGTGTGTTGGAGCTAGACACCTGGTTACAGCTAATCATTTTGAAGTCCACTACCTTTTGACTCTGCACATCTAAAAAGGTGTATGTACAGTATTTGGCCGAACGGCCAGGAAAATCACACCGTCCATCTCCACACAGCACAGCTTCAGCTTCTTGTGATTTTAAGGTGGTTATTAAAGCACTTTGTTCTTTGGTCCATGTCTTTTCAATAATAGGAAAGATAAACTTCTTCCTCAGTGTAGAATATCTTCACTAATTGTTTTGAGGTTCATGTTATGACTAAATTTTTCAAAGTGGATCCCACTGAAGAACACTGAGGCTGTCAGAGGAAGGTTGGCTGCTCCTTTTGTTCCCCCTACAGTCGGCTGAGACTGCTTCTGTATTTACAGCCATTAAAACACAGGAGTCTAACGTTAACTGTGAGCCTTCGTTTTGCAGCTCTTTGACGTCTTCCTTGACAAGCAAAGCGCCACACTTTAAACAGTAAGCAAGCATCTGGTGTAGCTGTTTCTCAAAGACCAGAAAAACTCTGTCTTTTGTGCAGGTATCTGTGGATGCTTGTGATTCCTGGCTGCTTTGAGAAAACTCACATGAACCTGCACGATACTCTGGATCAGATTGTCTGCACTCGTTCTCTTCACTAGATTCCTCATCTGACGGAAACATTTCCTCGAATGACAGTCTTCCTCTTGTTTGTCCAGCTGTTTACCTGCAAACACATGATCCATAGTTACGGGCTGAAAGAAGTCTTCCAGCCACTGAACCGCTGCATCCGATGTGCTGTCATCTGTTTGAGTAGCAGCGTCGGTCACAGATGGTGAAAACTGGACGTTTACAGATAACTGGAACACACGAGAAGTCGGATTGGCAGGTTCCTGCGTGTCCCGGGCCATGTCCGATGTTTCAAACTCGGAGACTGTGACAGAAGGAACGGGCTGTGTGGATTTTAACAGGAGAGATTCCAGAGTCTCCCGTCTCCGACGTCTCTCCTCGCGTTTGTCTGACGCATTTAGGCGGCTTGTGGGGAAAATAGATGGCACAGCGTTTGGTTTAAGCCTTCTGTAATCACTGCTAGCCCGTTAGCTCTTCAGCAGCTGTGGCCGAAAAAACGACTTAAATGCGTCAGAGAGAAGTGTTGAGAGCATAACCGCGGGTCCTGAGGTAGCTGTGTCGGTCCGTCACCGCGGTCCGTCCACAGGCCTTTTCCCATTAAGCTCGTCTTGTTTTGTCGTTCAGAAAGACATAAAAACTTACGTCACTTTTCTTGCCTTTAGCTTAAATGAAACAGCCAAAAGCAGCACAGTGTGGAATTTTTTCTGAGTATCTTTACTTCTTTAAAATGAAATAGAACAGATAGCCTTTCTAGATGCTTTTCTTAGTCTCCTTGTCTCACCAACAACCGTCTACGTCACATTCTGAAAAGCGTTCCGCGGGTAAAAGCAAAATGGCGACCACCATAAAAAACGTAGTAAACAAGTGTGGTTTTAAAAGTAATTAGAGGTTTTCACATGCCAGTAACCCTTACGCTAGGACAAACGGAACAATAACAACATACTACACCAACTTGTGCTGATAGTCGGAGTTCCTTTGAAGGCAGCTGCCATGGAGAAGGTGGACAAAAATAAATATTTGGGTGCTTCTTAACAATAAATTATGTTTTGAGTCTCACATTGACATCACCTCAAAAAAGGTTCATAAGAGGTTGTTTTTAATAAAGATGAGGTCTTTTAATATTTGCATCGGAACGATGTCTCTCTTTTATAAACGAGTAATTGAATCGTTTTTTGTTGTTGTTGTTAATCAGACCCGCTTGAGTCCTTTAGTGAAAGCTGCTGGCAAAGTTTCTGAATCCCAGCAGGAGGGCTTTTGGCCATCTTTAACAAAAATGCTGTGAGGAAGGCTGATTCTATACTGAACCTCCTCTCCAGATTGAGTTTATTTTATTACCTCCGGGCCGTGGCTTCAGGGCCCCGTCAGGGAGGACATGGCGTTTGTCCCTGCTGCTGTTCAGGGAAATGGCCACGAAGGTGACAGAGTTGTCCTCTGTTTGCGTTTAGCTGTGATTTTATTTATCCTGTTTGTGTGAATCTCATTTTGACTTGTGCCATTGGTTCTGATTTTGTGATTCTGTCCTCTGTCTGTGTTCTATTCTCTGGGGAGAAAAAAGGATCTGAAATTGAAACGAATGTGATGTGCACCATGTTTTCTAAGGGCAGCAGCAGGATGTGTCTGCTGGTGCTGATGCTTTTTAATGTTGAAATAAACATTATTTAAACTTTTATTTCTGATCAATCACATGTATTTATGAGAAACCTGATACTGAAATAGAAACACCTCCACCTCCTCATCATTGACTGTCCACAATTTGTTACCATGGCAACAAACCCTGCAGGTGAATAAAACCAGGCTGAAGTTGAGTCAGCAGAAAGAAAAAAACAGGAAATGAAATCAGAAAAAAAAAAAATCAAACCAACCAACAACTTTTAAATGTTGCATTAAAATTCATTTATTTCCCCCATAAAAAACACACAAAATGACTGAAAATGGATAAAAAAAAAAACTAAAAAAAAAAAAACTCAATCAAGTTAAATCAGAAACAATTATCAGGAAAAAAGATCTGAAAATTTTGGTTAAAATTTCTCATTATCTTAATTTTTGTTTAGTTTCAGGTTGAAAAGAAATAAAAAGTATCTGAAAGACTCAGAAAGCTGATGGGAGCTGATCAGTCGCTTCCTGTCCAGTCTGATTGTGTCAATAAAGTTTTATCATCAGTGCAGCACAGATAAAACTGGCCTCAGTCGCATGATGCAGTCTGTTTAGAGCATCCTGAATGGAAGACAGCATCAGGAGAGCTGATAGATGTTCTTCATCATCGGCTCCCTCTCGTCTCCATCCCCACGGTTGTCATGGTGACCTGCAAGCAGGAAGGCGAGATGTTTAGAAACAGTCATGAAGACGAGCTGCAGCTGAAATCATGATTCAAGCTTCTGATTCTAAATATCTGAGATACTGTAGGCCGATTTATGTTTACATTTGTTAATCAGATGTCACCGGCATTAATACAGGAAGGGGCGGGGCTTATCAGGGACTAATCAGATGGCTGCACTGTCGTCTGTTAGAATGAAAAGCAGCAGTGAAGCATCTAGGTATGTGCAGACATCCATGTTTGTATTCTCACCCTGCTCCTCTTCTTTTCTCTTCGGCGTGTCCCCTCGGACCTCCTCCTCTTCTTCTTCCTGCTCTCGGACCTCGTTGATGTTCCTGTAGGTCAGCTGAAAAACAAACAAAGGGCGAAGAATAAAGCAGAAGCCTGCCAGACCACGTGGAGGGCTCAAAAACCCACATTCTCCTCACCTGCTCATTGTGCTGTGGTAATGCGTCACTGGTGGAGGGGAGGAGCCTGCTGATGAGCTTGCCAATCGTTTTAAAGGTCGGCCTGTGTGTGGGTTCTAGACTCCAGCACAGCTTCATCAGGTAATACCTGAAAGGACAGGTGGGTGTCACCTTTAAATAAACATTATTAAGAGCAAAATCAAAGAGCCCCCAATATGAAGGGCAGCAGGAGATCCTGTATCCAGAAGAAGGAAGCACAAACACAAACATGTAGCATAGCAAAATGACGCGGGAACTCAGCTAAAGGATTTAGCATCCAAACCAAACACAGTTCAAACACCATGAGTGATATAGGATTACATTACTCATTCCTAGGACTACTTTACTCACTCCTAGGACTACTTTACTCACTCCTAGGACTACTTTACTCACTCCTAGGACTACTTTACTCATTCCTAGGACTACTTTACTCATTCCTAGGATCACTTTACTCATTCCAAAGACTACTTTACTGATTCCTAGGATTACTTCACACTTACCTGGGATTACTTTACTCATTCCCAGGATTACTTTACACATTCCTAGGACTACTTTACTCATTCCTAGGATTACTTCACACTTACCTGGGATTACTTTACTCATTCCTAGGATTACATCACTCATTCCTAGGATTACTTTACTCATTTCCTAAGATTACTTTATTCATTCCTAGGATTGCGTGAGTCATACCTAGGGCTACTTTACTCATTCCTAGGATTAAATGACTTATTTGTAGGATTACTTTACTTATTCCCAGGATTACTTTACACATTCCTAGGACTACATTACTCATTCCTAGGATTACTTTACTCATTCCCAGGACTACTTCACTCATTCCTAGGTTTACATTACTCATTCCTAGGATTACTTTTCTCATTCCCAGGACTACTTCACTCATTCCTAGGTTTACATTACTCATTCCTATGATTACTTTACTCATTCCCAGGACTACTTCACTCATTCCTAGGACTACATTACTCATTCCTAAGACTACTTTACTCATTCCTGGGATTACATTCAACTCATTCCTAGGTGAACTGGGCTGCTATTCTCTGGTTTCCACTAAAAGTAACCTGATTTTCATTCAGGAGGAGATATCATTTTCATTTCCCTCTTTATTCTAGGTGAATTTTCTCTGACGCAGTAACACAAATCTGGATTGTGTTTCATCTGAACTTTATTAAAAACCCACTCCAGGGAAAATCATGTCTTTCATGTTGTTCATATGTCCATGTGGCATTTATCTGATGCTAGAGGACATATTTTGTGACAAAATTTGATCAAAATGGCTTTCCTGAATATTTCTGCATTCAAATCATTGTGAACCAGTGACGAGCAGGAAAAGGCGAGCTCAGACAGACCCCCATTTACACGTCATAACCCCACAGGGCGGGGCCATAAGCTCCAGCCCTGCCCTCTCCGCTCATTCTGACTCTGAGGACGAAGAGATGGCGGATCGACACGTATGTGTACTAGCGGGTTGCTAATCATGTTAGCTTTCATTATTTACTGAAAAACTTTGCTGTGAGAGAGCAATGGATTAGGCTTCTCTGTCATCACAATATGACAAACCACACGCTGATTTGGTGTCAACACTTAAAGGAAGACATGGGTCAGCATAGCTCCTGTTTTTTTTTTCTTTGTCACTGCTAATGATTGGTTGGTGCACTAGCAAGCAGAGCCAGCACATAGCCACAGGAGGAAGGGTCGGTGGGTTGGTGGGGGGTCAATGGGGGAGGGCCCTGAGCAGCGCTGACTCCGCCCACAACTCAGAGGTCAATTTCTAATGAGCTACTGAGCTATGGAAAAGGGCAATGGTTTTGTGTTTTTTGCCAAAAAATTCATCATCACAATTTAAAGACCACTGAGAACATTTGAAATAGTTCCAAATAAGCATTGGAGTGGGTCATTAACAGCAGCATGAATGAGTGTCCACTCACATCTGAGCTGGAGCAAAGTCTGGCTGATCCATGTGGCGGCCATCTTTGATCATTTTGTAAAAGTTGGTATCCACAGCAACATTAGGGTATGGGCTCTTACCTGATCAGTTGAACACAGAAAGAGACAGATTTTACAGGTTGAATGTGATGTCACAGCAGCAGCTGCTGAGGATCATGGGAAATGAAATCCATAGAGACTGAATGTTGTCATCATTACCCAGAGAAAAGATCTCCCACAGCAGGACTCCATAAGACCAGACATCACTCTGCACCGTGTAGACACACTGAAAGATGCTCTCTGGAGACATCCACTTCACCGGGAGGCGGGCCTGTCACCACACATCACAGGGTTCATTATCACTCTGATTGGCTGTCAGAGGTGACAT
This sequence comes from Melanotaenia boesemani, assembly GCF_017639745.1. Classification (NCBI taxonomy): domain Eukaryota; kingdom Metazoa; phylum Chordata; class Actinopteri; order Atheriniformes; family Melanotaeniidae; genus Melanotaenia; species Melanotaenia boesemani. The sequence continues at coordinate 33,677,259 of NC_055696.1, forward strand.
CATCTAATTTCCCAACTACCTGTGCAGGTGCAGATTTACGTCTTTGTAAAAACAATGTAATGAGAAGAATGAGAAGAGCCTCCATCACTGGATCAGTTTTCTATGTTAACACCTGGACAGGTAACCCTGCGTGAGTGTGTGTAGTACTCACATTTCCCTGGATGATGTAGCTGTCGTCGTCCTGAATGTCTCGGGCCAAACCAAAGTCACAGATCTTTGCAACATGGCAGTCCGTCAGGAGAACGTTCCTCGCTGCCACGTCTCTGTGGATACACTGAGAGACACACAGGTGAGACAGAGGAGGATAAACAGTTATTTACTGCATTTCTTTTTTATGTGGACCAGTTTCACTTTAACCATCACAGAGGATACTTTGTGCACTAGTTACTGACATCTAGTGGTAAAGATGGGTATAGCACAGCAGTGAATGTGCGGTGGTGTAGGTGTGTACTGTCTTCTTCTATTGATCTTTTAACCTTTAAAACTTCAAGGCATTTTTTTAACTTTTTGGAAGAGGCATGTCTATTTTCTTAAATTATATATATACAGGGCTTAAAGTAAAAAAAAATCCTGAGCCTGAACTGTTTTCCAGGGTGCGGGGGTGCAGCGGACACTATAAGCAATTTGGCAAACAACTTTTGGCATTGAGCTTGGTAAGGTACAGGATGACCTCCAGTTTAAATGTGAATTTTAGAAAGTAAAGTTGATAATATAAGGACATGTGAAACTCAGTCAGGCTAATTAATTAGAATTATTCATTTAGCAACCATTTAATTCAGTAAAGGGAACTGTAGATCATTGTAACATATCCATAGTTTTTGTTCAAAACAAACAATGTCAAATTAGGTATAAGAAATACAAAATAGAAAATAAACACAAACAATTTAATACAATAAACTACAAGTCAGTTCAATTAACAACAACAGCAACAAAAAGGTGAAAGTAAAGTGCGCCAAGAACTGATTAAACCGAACAGGAAATAAATAGAAATTAGGAAATAAATACAGTTTACTTCAGAAACTGAGAACTGCTAAACTGAAGCTTCCAGTGCAATCACCACAGACCATTGACACCTTTTTTTTTGTTCTATTTCTTCTTTCTTTTTGGTTGGGCTTTGACTCCTCTCTTTTTTAATATATTTGCAGAGACAGTTTCTGGCTTTGGCTTGGCCATAAAAGAGAGGAAAGAACTTCTGTGGTCCAGAGGAGGAGGTCTGGCTGGTCCAGAAGAGGAAGCTGGTCCAGAGGAAGGAGGTCTGGCTGGTCCAGAAGAGGAAGCTGGTCCAGAGGAAGGAGGTCTGGCTGGTCCAGAAGAGGAAGCTGGTCCAGAGGAAGGAGGTCTGGCTGGTCCAGAAGAGGAAGCTGGTCCAGAGGAAGGAGGTCTGGCTGGTCCAGAAGAGGAAGCTGGTCCAGAGGAGGCGGTGGCTGGCCTTTTGGTTTTCTTGGCCTGTTGTACCATCTTTGATGACTGCACCCTTGCTGCCTCACACAGCCTTCTCTCCTTTCGTGTCTGTTCTTTGGCTTTCTTTTTCTGCAGGTGTAACTGGGAATTTTGGTATGATGGCAGACAGGACCGCCACAAGGCTGGTCTATGGTCATGGTTGAGGTTGTCCAGTCCCTGGCTTTCATTGTGGACTCAAGAACTGCAAGGCTGTCATAAGTTTCCACATTCATGGAGCACCTGTCAGCTTCAGTGATGTCATCCATTAAATTGAATGATCCTTCTACTAGTGGGCCTGTGAAAATGGAGAGAAGAGCTTTAACCAGCTTACACAGGCAGGGATACCTCACACCTCTCTCTGGGTTTTTCAGAGATGCAACATGGCTCTACCAGTTTACATCCACTCGGCCGTCCTCTTCATTGTAGGTCTGGGCATGAGGTACCAGGTCTACATCAATCTGGTATGCCCGAGCCTCTTCCTCCAGGTGACCAAGCTCTTCTGGAGGAACAGCATTAAACAAGGCCTCTCCTCATGTGATAAAAGCTCTGCAGACAGAGTCACACTGCATTAGAGACGGAGTCAGAGCAGACAGCGAGGATACTATGCTGTTATCCACTGGAAGGTTTTTGAGGAGGAACCCTTCTGCTTTCATGTACACTTCTCTGAGAGATTTGTTGATATTTTTAACCCATATCTTCCTCTCCACACGGGCCTTGTTTATCGCAGAGTAGCAGAACTTTCCAACACAGAGCCTTTTGTCTGACAGTTGCAAATCTCTGCTCGGGAAATCAACCTTGAGGATCTCCGTTGCGCTCAGAGGGATAGTGTTTGGCTTCATAAATTTGCTGAGAATCTCTCACAAGGACCACCACTTCCACATGCAACAAGTGCACCATTGGTTTTTCAGGTTGCTGTTTTTTCTCAAATCTCTGGAACAGTGGAAGGACACCTGCAAACAGAACACAAAGTATAACTAACATAACTGTAATTATAATATAATAGTAATTAAAAATATGATAATTAAAACTCAGAACAAGTATTGTTGTACTGAATAATTGTATTCAGGATTACATGCAAAATAAGAGTAACTGCATTCAGTTAGTTACATTTTAAATGGGTGGTATTGAGAATAGTTACATTGAAGGGATTACTTTTTGATACATTCTTTAACGAATTTGCATGCTTTTGAACTCAAATTTTTTTGTTTACAGTATAGCCTGTGTGTGTGTATGTATATAGTATAATGTATTTGTTTGTACACTATCTAGTTTCTGCACCATCTTGTTCGTTTGATGCTGTGACATGTGAATATCTCTGGTGTGGGATTAATATAGTCTTATCTTATATTAAGATACCTCTGAACAAGTCACTCGTGATCTTCATTCTTTCAAACTCTGTGAAGAGCACAGTGATCCGTGCCTTCTGGTTAACATTAACCTGTGTTCTCATTCGGGATGCTGTGGCCTGCTCTTGTTGAAGGACTTCTGTTTTAGCCTTTTCCTCTACTGTGAGCTCATTTTCCTCAAGCACTTGGTAAAGAAGCCTTCTGTAGTACACATACACAAGCACACTTAAGCATGTGTAACATATATATCCACACACACATCACTGAGGACACTGTTTCAAGCTTAACAACTCTAGAATGTGGATTAAAAAGCAACACATTACATACAGCGCGATGGCCCACAAACAACAGAAGCCGTTTATTAAAATACATATCATGAATTTAATAAATTATGATTTGTATTACCTGTATTTATGTTCTTCATTCAGATCCAGCACATGATAGTAGTGAACCACCAGTATATCCAGGAGCTCATTCAGCCTGTTGCACACCTCCAGCATCTGAATAAATCTGCTGCTGTTTGGTCTTATTAAGGTCTTGGGTGGGAGATGCAGCAGACTCTGGAACTTGGCAAAGATCTTCTGTTTTGGTGACTTTTCAATGTCATAATATAGAACAGAGCATAAGTTCTCTACTTCTGACTTGAATAGGCTCAACATGGCCCACCATATGCACAGTATCTCCAGAAATGTCAAGGAGGTGAGTTTTCCTTCCTCACCAGTGCCTCAAGTCCACCTTTCTTCCCTCTCATGACACCACAATTGTCCAACTGGTTACTAGTAAGTAACTGGTTACTTGTTTCATAGATCATAGCACTGCAGGACATCTTTAACTTTCATCATAAGTGCTGAAACATTGCTAATTGCATTGCTAATGTCTACTTTCCTGCTTGCAAGATGTTGTGTTATTACTCTAGCCGCATCATCATCAAAAAAGCGAACCATTACATTCCGTATTTTTTCCATGTTTTGGGTGGTTGCTTCATCAACATTCAGAGAAAACATGCATCCTTTGAGCTTATCAGACAGATGTTTCTAGACTCAGGTGCTATGCCATGGTTGTTCATATAACTGGCCTGCTGATTGGAAACGGACAGTTTATCTCAACCACTACTTTTTTACACGGATCTACGAGCGGTTGTAAATGATGACTTCATGTTCATGTTCCACAATGAACGAGCACACACTTATTTTCAAGTCACAAATACAATCGGGGTCGCTACGTCAGCTGTGGCTGTTGCCCCCAGTCTAGTATGAAGTGTTTCCCCATCAGGATCTGTGACCCCTTGCTCCGCCTGCAGAAAAAGGGGCGGAGTCAACTGATCGAAAGGCACATCCCCGCAATGTTGCCTCTCTGTTGGCGCTATTTCTAGCTCCATGCCTCTACCACACTCGTGGTAAAATAGACTTTGTTATCAATGTTTTTTATCTACTGCTTGAATATGGTGGCGGGGTGGGGGTGCTGGAGAGAGTCAAAGTCATTGTAACGTTTTTTTGTTGTGTTTTTATCATTAACACAACTAAAGACTCATTTACATAATTATATCATTTGAAACATTGTCTTAGGTGCTTTGTGAGAAGCTTGTTTGATTTGGTTATAAACAAAGAACCACACTTAGTGCTTATTTGTGTTATGAATGGAAACCTCAGGTTTATTCAAATAAAATTATTATTTAAACCTATTTGATTTACCATTTCAAATATGCACAGTGTGTTTTCATTACTGTTTTAGGCTACATTCTTTCTGCAGGAATGCAGCTGCATACATTTTGCCAAGAGAGCTCTGTTAAGTCAAATTGTTGAAGAGAAATTATTTATGATGGGTTTCTGCTGACTTGTCTTCAGTGCAGTGGGAGCTTCTCTGAATATCATCCCTCTAACACAGGCATGTCAAACTGGTCCAACAAAGGGCCGTGTGGCTGCAGGTTTTTGTTCCAGCCAGCCAAGAGCACACAGTTTGACCAATCAGCTGTCTGAAGACTGAGATCAGTTGATTGAATCAGTCAAATCTGGTGTGCTGCTGCTTGGTTGGAACAAAAACCTGCAGCCACACGGCCCTTTGCTGGACCAGTTTGACATGCCTGCTCTAACACAAAGTATGTTCATTATAGCCAGGGGGACACTCATTCTGACGGCTGAGGCCCACCCGTTAGATACCGTTGCCCCTGTGTTTAAAGTGTAAGGAAGTTCCCACATGACAGACCCCCATTTATGAGTCATAACTCCATAGGGTGGGGCCACAAGCTCCTGCCCCTCCCTCTCTGCCCGTTCTGACTCTGAGGATGAAGAGATAGCTAATTTTTTATTTTTTTTTAACGCTATTGATCAGTTAGTGCCTAGAATGCAGAGCCAGCGCAAGAGTGAGTGTGTGTGTGTGTGTGTGTGTGTGTGTGTGTGTGTGTGTGTGTGTGTGTGTGTGTTTGTGTGTTTGTGTGTTATGTCCTGATTGGACGTTACCGTCAATCTAAGCTCTCTGATTGGTGGAAAGTCTGACAGGAAGTGGCTTCATCATCATGTCCAGGTCTAAATAGAGGTCTCTTAGCAACATAGTAGTGATGGTGATGTTTTTATGGTGAAATGTGATAAATAATGCTGTTATCATGGATCATTGTGGATTTACCAGATAGAGTCTCTGAATAAAACTATATTTAGTGGCTGGATTGTAAACCTCCATCACATTTACCCCACAGAGCTACACACTTGTAGGTGGTGGAGAAGATAGATCTTGGGGAGATCTGCTGGAGGTTTAAGGGTTAAATAATAACTGCTGGTTGTGCAGGTTAGTGTTTGGGTTCTGATGGTCCTCACAAGGACAGAAATGTGTGTGTGTTCTTACATTTCTGGTGGACAGGAAGTCCAAACCCTGAGCCACCTGGTAAGAAAACTTCATGAGGTCACAGATGGAAAGACTGTCTGACAAGACACCTGAGAGACAGAGATGGACGCTACAGATGAGCTCAGGTGCGAGTGCAGGTGGATTTAGGTGAATCTGATGACCTACCTGGGGCAGTTTGTCCTGGACTCAGAACCGGCTGCATCTCCTGGTACTCTGAACAGCACGAAATCCCGCTGTCACTGCAGCACACAATTGGACGTTACATGTCAGCTGACCATGTGCATAAACCTTCACCTGGACTTGTACAGGTGAGCCAATCAGAGAGGACCTACCTACGCAGCCTTGCCTGCTGCACTCCCAGGTTCTTATAGTACCACTTCTCCTCCACCTTATCCAGGCTCCACATGGATGCCATGAAGTGCTGAGCGTGAGCCCGCAGGAAATTAAGAAGGTCGCCATGACTACAGTATTCTGTGATCATGAACATGGGGCCTGGAGGAGGAAGGTGACAGGTGAGATTGTTGAGGAACATGAGAAAAAATAAACATGATGTTGTTCAGGGGATCAGATACTCTGATCAATAATTTACTGAACACAGTTTTCCAAAAGGTTCCTGGACGGGAAGGAATGGTGTATCTGCTGGGACGACTTCTCACAGAAGAGTGATCCACATTATGAGTTCTAAGAGCTAATTGTGGTCACATGTACACAACTGAACCAGATCTGGGAGTCTGGCCTCTACAGACCTGAGGGTTCTTGAAGGATCTGACTGGTTTCAAACCAGTTCAGACCAGTTCAGACAAGGGGTATGAAAAAAAACAAAAAACAATTCTAAATCTATTTTAATTTAATAAATCTAAATTAATACATTAACTTGGAGATTGATTTTTTTTTTATGGTCATGTCCTCTTTTGTCATGACATGACCATACTCTCATGCGACTTACCTCAGCGAGCTCTTACACACAACTGGTTTCCTGTTACCTACGTCCAGTCAGCTTCTCTTGCCAAGATGATGTCACATTCAGATGTTTTCATTCACCAGTGTGGATTACTGTTGACATTAGCAGCCAACGCTAAGACCGCGGGTTCTCACATTTGCAGCTAACGCTAAGACCACGGGTTCTCACATTTGCAGCTAACGCTAAGACCACGGGTTCTCATATCAGCATCTAACGCTAAGACCGCGGGTTCTCACATTTGCAGCTAACGCTAAGACCGCGGGTTCTCACATTTGCAGCTAACGCTAAGACCACGGGTTCTCATATCAGCATCTAACGCTAAGACCGCGGGTTCTCACATTTGCAGCTAACGCTAAGACCACGGGTTCTTATATTTGCAGCTAATGCTAAGACCGCGGGTTCTCACATTTGCAGCTAACGCTAAGACCACGGGTTCTCATATCAGCATCTAACGCTAAGACCACGAGTTCTCACATTAGCAGCTAATGATAAGGTTGCAGGTTTTCACATTAGCAGACAGACCGCAGACACCTCCATGTTCAACAACAGGAAGTGATGTCACCACACATGTATGTACTTTGAAATAAATCGGACATGGTCATTTAAAGCCACATTTCCTATCGAACAGGTTTCCAATTTGTCCTTTTATCAAACAGGAAACAGTCTGATGCTATTTACCTGGTTTCCATGACGACATGTCATAGCTGCTCTCTGTGTCCACAGCAGTCAGCACACACACACACACACACACACACACACACACACACACACACACACACACACACACACACACACACACACACACACACAGAGGACAGAGTGCACAAGTCTGAAAACATGTCAACCAGGTCCAGCTCATAGAGCCTTCCCGCCGGCTTTTAGTCCCAGTAAAACCAGTTCATAAGCCTTCTCACTGGCTTTTATTCTGGCTTTACTGCGACTGAACCCATGTAAATATGGCCTTCCGGCCATTCTCCTAGGCCAGGGCTATTCAATTCGGTCCTACGAGGGCAGCAATCCAGCAGGTGACTCAAATTAATTAGTCATTGTTCAGAACTTGATTGGCTGTTAGATCCATTTAATTTGAGTCAGGTGTGTTGAAGCAGGGATACATGGAAAACCTGCTGGATTGCGGCCCTCGTAGGACCGAATTGAATAGCCCTGTCCTAGGCTGTCTGGAATCCGGCCCTGGAGGGGTGGGGGTACTGTCACACCCTCACTTGGTCCAGCCAGGCACCACAGCCACCAACCTGAATCACTCCCCTGATCATCCACACCTGTCCCTGATCATCTCACCCTCCAGTCCTGCACTACAGCCAAGCGCTCCCCGGATCCCTAACCAGTCACATCTGTCTCCCATTTACTCATCAGTCCTTATATACCCCAGCACCACATTCACTCCCTGTTGAACCTTAACCTATGCACCTACTTGGACTTATCCTCTTCCCCAGCCCAGCTCTGTGATTCCTGCTCCTCTGTCAGCTTCACCGGTTTCCTCCCAAGATGTAAGACCAATCATCCGATCTCTGTTGTTTAAAAAGTTTTGATAATCTTCCCTTGTCTCCAAGGCGGTCATGTGTAACAATAACTGAATTTGATTGTCACGTAAATGTTGTATAAAAATATTTATCTGAGAATGTCTTTAACATTCAAGTAAAAATGCTGCTGTTACACAGCCAGCTGGAAATGAATCAACATCGAATCAAATCAGATTTAATCATAATGTAATTGAAACAGGCTGTTGAGTGATGACACCCAGCTGGGTGTCATCAATGAGTGATGACACCCAGCCCTAGTTCAGACTGAATCCACCTGGTTCCAGATCAGTTCAGAAAAATTCCAGACCAAGTTCCAAAGCAGTTTAGACTGAACCAGCCTGGTTTCAGACCAGTTCAAAACAATTCCAGACCAAGTGTAAGACTGAATGTTCAAACTAAACCAGTCTGGAACAGCGGTGAACAGTGATGTAAGCAGAACAAGGTCTCTGAGGACCTCAAGAGGTCATGGTAGAGTACGTAACAAAGAAAACAGGAAGTCAGCCAACACCAAACAGGAAGTTCAGAAAACGGAAGGTAAAAGCAGGGCAGAAGAATCTAATCTAAAGACGACATAAACCCACATTGACTGACTCATTTATCATATATCATGATATATCATGATATCATCATCACCTCCTTGAGTGCATGCGCCCAGCAGGTTGACAATGTTGTCATGGTAACCAAGATGGCTGAGGATCTTCAGCTCGGACATTAGAGCCTCCCGTTCCTCCGAGTGAGCACTCGCTATTGATGAAAAGATCAAATATCTGTTTGTCCCTTCACAGAGTACAACAATGATTATGAAGATGATGATGAATGCCAGCGGACTCACGTTTGAGCATCTTGACCGCGACTCTGGTAGCCTGGTTGTCAGTTCCAAGACCGAATGCTGTTGCCTCAACGACCTTCCCGAATGCCCCTGAACCCAACACGGCACCTGAAAGACAGCCAGTCAGAAACAGGATCGCAGACCGGAGAGGAAGGCTGAGGAAGACAACGGGTTCATACCAAGCCGCAGTTTGTCTCGAGGAAACTCCCACTTCTGATTGTATGGCAGCTGGGTGGGGTCAATGAAGGTGTAGCTGTTCCCGTCAGTGCTCTCAATGATTTTCCAGCGAATCTCATATTTGGGTTTCTAGAAAAAGAAGAATAGACTGATTGTTGGTATTTCCTGTCCATTTGCCGAGAATCTGAGAGTCCAACAGATGGATGTCTCCATCAGGACCGGACAACTCCCACAATCCTCCCCTGACTCTGTCATAGAAGAACGTGTACCAACACCAACAGTCACCCGCATTTAAGATAAGTTAAAATAATCCTTTATTTGTTCCACAGTGGGGAAATTTCAGTACAAAGAATAGCATTAGAGATAAGAACAAAAAAACTATACAGAACAAAAACTATATAAAAGTTCTATATAAAATCTACGAAGGAGTCTCTGTAAAAAGCATGTATACAGAATAAATTAATTGACTAATACGAACATCTTCAACATTTAAAAAGACTCAATTCAGAAATTAGAAAGTCTCGGACTCGTTTTTGTGGATCCAAATAGTTTCCGTGAATTTGACTGGTTTTCGTGAATTGGTCTGAAGTGAATAAACTGGGCTATGTAAAGTCACCATAAGGGGGCAGTACAGGCTGCACTGCCTCGGTGTATTAGCTGAAAAAGTAGTTGTTCTAACAGGAAACCAACAACAACAACAGTGGTGGACATCCAGAGAGGAAACGGAGAGAACTCTAAGATGCTGCGGATTCCCAGACCTCTGGTAGAGGACTTGCGAAATGAATGGTGGAAAGGGTCCATTTCACACTGTTTGGTATGTTATTGGGATGTTGACTCTGCAGGAGATGCCCAGATCTCATCGACTGAAGATGACTGTCCATAATAATGGATTAAATAAAGTTTCATCTACTAAATTACTTTACTAATTTACTAAATTACTACTGAACATTTTCGAGGACTAGACATGACTAGAGTTCTTAGTTTAGGGTCCTTACAGACTATCTCTGCCATCATTCTACCCGGATCCCACCGCGAGGAGACGATTGTCTCTCCTGTGTTTGTGTAAATAACTTCATGCTGATGGGTGACCTCACCTGTCTCCACCTGTAAATGGCGACCAATAGGAACAGGAGAAGGACAGCAGAAAAGGTCAGAGCTCCAATCAGAGCTGGCATTAAGACAGAGGGAAGTCCTGTAGAACCTGAAAGCAGCAGAGTTTGATCAATAACAGGATCAGTTTTTATTAAACGCAGCAATAATCTCTTGAACCTGATTGATCGGAAACTTCAGCTCTGACCTAGGATCAGTTTAAATTGATGAACCTGATCGATCAGAAACTTGTGACACTTACGACGAACGAAGACCTGACTTGAGTTTCCCACCAGGTTGTAAGCAAAACACTCAACAGTGACATCATCAGCATCATTTGACAGCTGAAGGTGTGTCCTCACTTTGTCCTCCACCTGTGATGTCACACCGGACGACACCTGGTAGACTGCACCTTCTGCACACCTGAAGAAGAGACAGAGGTATTCTATCTGTTTATAGTCACTAAACATGTTGGTAATGAACCTTGTGGCTTGTTCAGGGCTCAGAGAGCCCCTGTGGTACGTACGACTTCTGGACACCTGGACAGGTGAACCACTGGATTGTAGGTGGTGGATATCCAGAGCTGCTGCAGGTCAGAGTGGAGTTCTGCTCAGTTATGTCAGTAGACGGTGAACCTGATGAGGTGACAACGTTCTGGGTTTAACCAATCACAGAGGATGAAAACGGTTCTTCTTACATCATGTCATCAAAGGAAGAAGAGGAAGAGCTAGATGAAGATAAAGAGGTAGAGGTAGATGAGGAAGAGGTAGATGAGGAGGAAGAGGAAAAGGAAGATGAAGAGACAGAGGTAGACTGGGAAGAGGTAGAGGAAAATGAAGCGATAGAAATATTTTATTTTATTTATTTAACCTTTATTTAACCAGGTAAAAAATGTTTGAGAACCAGTTCTCAAACAAATATGAAGTAAAGGAAGAGCAAAAGGAAGAGATAAAGCAAGATGGAGAGGTAGAAGTAGAAGAAAAAGAGGTAGAAGAAGAGGTAGAAGTAAATGAAAAAGAAGAGGGAGAGGAAGAGAAAGATGAAGAAAGTTTTCTCACGAAAGATCTGGAGGTCCACATCACATGAGCCGAAGAAGAATGCGTTGGAAAAAATAAAGTTATATCGGCCTCGATCCTCCTGACGCACTCGCCGCAGCAGCATGCTTGCATTCGCCCTGTAGTAAAAAAAATACCACCTTAACAGTCATAACTACCACCTTAACAATTATTCAAAACTAAAAATACCACCTTAACAGTCATAACTACCACCTTAACAACAATTCTAAACCAAAAATACCACCTTAACAGCCATAGCTGCCACCTTAACAATGATTCTAAACCAAAAATACCACCTTAACAGTCATAACTACCACCTTAACAATGATTCTAAACCAAAAATACCACCTTAACAGTCATAACTACCACCTTAACAATGATTCTAAACCATAAATACCACCTTAACAGCCATAGCTGCCACCTTAACAATGATTCTAAACCAAAAATACCACCTTAACAGTCATAACTACCACCTTAACAATGATTCTAAACCAAAAATACCACCTCAACAGTCTTTATAATAAAAGAAAGGTTTATCTGGACATCACATTTAATGCACAAAACAGTTTAAAGTGCTTAACAGAAAACATTAAAGCATTACAGCAGGGAGCAGGAGGCAATAACAAGTGTCTTAAAAAATAAACTTTAAAAGAAATGAAATAAAACTAGAAAGAAACAGGCCAAAATAAAACAGATAAAATGTAGTAAATAAAGTTCCAGTTTGGGGAATCAACAGCTGTTCTAATGAAAGACAGTAAGTAGAAAAGTTTTAACCCTGATGTAAAACTGCTGAGTCAGCAGACCTGCAGGTTTCTGGGAGTTTGTTCCACATGTGAGGAGCATAAAAGCTGAACGCTGCCTCTCCACGTTTAGTTCTGACTTGGAACAGAAAGTAGACCTGACCCTGATGACCTGAGGGATCTGGTTGTTCATAATGAACCAGAAGATCCTGAATGGATTCTGGTCCTAAACCAATCAGGTCTTTGTAAACTAACAGCAGGATTTTGGAAGTCAGTTCTTTGCCAGACAGGAAGACTGGGTTAACAACTCTTCTACCTTGTTTCCTGTCCAGATGCTGACCTGTCGTGGAGCTTCTTATGATGTATTCTTTCATCACAGCCTCACCGTTTCCACACTGACGCACAGCTTTACATCCTCAAACAAATTCTCTGGTTTCTAAACCCAATTTTCCTTTAGTCATTTATGGGGAGAGGGGTCTTTGACAAAGGTGAGCAGCTCCATCAGGCTGCTGGAGAATGAGCCAAGTACACGATTGACACACTGGCAGTGCATTGTGGGACTTATAGTGTTATGGCTGTGCGTACACTCTATCAGTGGGGCTGCTCTGATAGTAATTAGATATGATCATGTGGGCAAAAAATAATTCATGGGCCGCAGGCCTTGAGTTTGACACGTGGTATTGGCAGAAAGACCACCTTAACAGTGACTATGAACACAAATACCACACTAAGAGTGACTAATGGTGGTATATTTAGTTGATAAGGTTTGCTAAGGTGGTATTTCTGGTTGATATGTGCTTTCAGCATGTAGTATGTTAGCGGTCTTACCTGTAGCCATTAACCGTGTAGTCTTGCTGGTATACTGTGGTGCCATTATTGTTAATGTGATTTGGTGCCGTCCAGCGCTGCTCTCTGATTGGAGGATATGCTTCGATCCGAAAGGTGAGAGTCACATCTCCACCTTCATACACCTCCACTATGCTGCTGTTGCTAATGTTAGCAACGATAGCCTTGTTAAGGTTCATTCTGTTAGCGCTAACATTAGCAATCAATTCTTCTTTCGCTTCCTGAGGCTGGCTGCTAATGTTAGCAAACAGATCTTCTCTGACTTTCATGGTGTTTGTGGTGCGGGTCAGCCGGTAAATCTGCAGATAGGGCTGATCTGATGAAGAGGAGAAAGGGTCAACATTCATTTCATTTATTTATTTATTTCAGGCAGTTGCATTGACAGTAAGAAACACAAAAGAGAAACAGGTGAGACATGCAAGTCTGTCGATATTCAAATAAACCAAAAATAGAAACAGAAAAATGCAAAAAAAATAAATAAATAAAATAAATAGAAAACAATATATTGCCTGAAAGGGAGTGGGAAGAAGAAAACTTACATATTCCCACCCCATTTTGCATTCCAGATTGCAGCTACAACTTTTGTGCTACACTCACAGACAAGTGCTAAGTTCTGACAATAGGTACAGTAGACAACAATTGTCACTACACTGCAGTCATTTAACCAACAGTGGTAAAAAAAAAAAAAAAAGGAGAACAGATATATTCACGCGATAGGAACATGATAACACAGGCAGGATAGCGATCTCATACACATTAAGGTAACCTTTCATTATACTGAGACCAGATTAGATGCTTATATAACATTTTGAATCTGTGGACATTTCAATATTGTTTCTGTTGTGAGCTGAGACTGTTCCAGAGTTTCACCGCAAATACAGACACAAAAACTGAGTAGTTCGGAATTTAGGTAAGATAAAGTCTCCAAATCCTCTCATTTTATAATCACTTATTCGAACTATAAAAAGCTGTTGTAGGTTTATTGGCAACATTTTATTGAATGCTTTGAATGAAATTATAGATGTTTTATAATTTACAAGATCTGAAAACTTTAACACTTTAGACTGCAATATATATATGTATATATATATATATATATATATATATGTATATATATATATATATATATATATATATATATATATATATATATATGTATATATATATATATATATATATATATATATATATAAGTATGGTCCAAAAATCCAACCTTATGCATAATCCTCACTGCACATTTCTGTAAAACAACCAGTGGATTTAATGTTGTCCGACAAGTGTTCCCCCACACTTCAACACAATGTGCGAAATATGGGAGGAACAAGGTGCAACATAAGATACGGAGTGGGTTCTTATCAAGGTATGCCTTAACTTTGCTTAAGATTGAGAGGTTTTTAGAGATTTTGGTTTGTATGTGTCTAACGTGGGGCTTCCATGATAATTTCTTATCAATTATAATTCCTAAAAAATTACTCTCATTTACATATTCAATATGAATACCGTCAATGGCGTTAAGTAATTCTGACATCTTATTTTGACTATTGAACATTATAGCTTTAGTTTTATCTATATTTATAGATCATTTATTCATATCCATCCACTTTTTTGTTTTTTCAATTCAATATTCACAGTTTCTATAAGCTCATTATAACTGCCACCACTAAGAAAGATGTTAGTATCATCTGCATAGAGAACCAGTGTAAGTACTTTGGATACATTGAAAATATCATTCATATAAATATTAAACAGTATAGGCCCTAATACAGAGCCCTGGGGGGCACCACAAACAATACTAAGCTTATTAGATGTTGACTGCCCCATTTTTACGTACTGTACTCTTCCTGTTAGGTAACATTCCAGCCAGTCTCTGGCTATCCCCCGAAATCCATAGTTTTCCAGTTTACTGAGTAAGATTGAATGATTAATGGTATTGAAAGCTATTTTAAGAGCAACAAAAAACCCACAGCATACTTTCTACTATCTAAGGCAGTAGTGATTTCTTTGATTGCTTCAGTTATGGCCATTGAGGTAGTTCGTTGAGGTCTGAAACCATATTGGCCTTCATGTAATAATTGATGTTTCTTGAGAAACCTTTCAAGTTAAGAGTTGAAAAGCTTCTCCAGAATTTTTGCAAATTGAGGCAATATAGATATTGGTCTGTAATTTGTGAATCTATTTTTGTTATCATTTTTGAATAAAGAATTACTTTTGCGATTTTCATTTTTTTTGGAAAACAACCAGACTGAAATGATTGATTATAGATATGCGTTAGGGGCTTAACAGTGTTTGGAATAACTTTTTTAATCAGTGTTATGCTGATATCATGACAGTCAGTAAATAATTTGCGCTTACACTGCAGCACAGTATTTGTCACTTCCATCTCATCTGACACTGGATTCTCTGTGATAGTCTTCTTACTTTTATCATATCATGATCTAAGATTTCCGCAGCCAATTCGGGGCCGACTTTTACAAAAAACTCATTTAAACTATTTACTATATTATTCATATTATAAATCTCCCTATCTCCATCAATAAAATAGTCGGGATAAGTTGATTCGGAGGATCTTTGTTTAATTAAGGTATTTAAAACATCCCAAGTTCCTTTAATATTATTTTTATTTTCATATGACTTACTTTTATCATAAAGCTGCTTACTTGTTCTTATCATGTCTGTTAAACCGAAATGGTATTTCTTAATTGATTTTTATTAATATTATTAGTTTATTTTGTTGGGCAGTTATCTTAGAGTTTGAATTGATGCAATCTAATTTTAAAAGAACTATTTTTAATTTCTAATTTGTCAACGAAAATATACGTCAGTCACATAACGTCATCAGCCTTTGCTGTGCTGGCGGCTTTTGTAGTGTGCGAACCCTGCAGTGGCCTAACCATAAAAAAATCCCAAAAAAGAAAAGTTTCCGAAGAAAATAGGGAGTTTAATTCAGCGTGGACATATTCATTTGCCTTCATCGCCAATGACGCTGGCTTACCTTCGTGCTTGATATGTGGTGAGAAGATAGCGAACAACAAAAAATGTAACGTTGAAAGACACTTCCAAAACAAGCACTCTGCATTTACCGAAAAAATACCCAACCGAAGATGAGCGAAAGAGAGCAAGTTCAGAACAGCTACGAAAAACTGAAGAGAGCAAACTATCTTTCAAGAAGTGGATTACCTCTCCACAGTCAACTAGCACAGCTAGTTTTGTGGCACCTCTGGAGATCGTAAAGAGGTGGAAGCCGTTCACAGACGGGGAATATATGAAAGATTCGTTCATAAAAATATCAGAGCATCTATTCTCCGATTTTAAAAACAAGCAGGAAATAGTTCGGAAAATTAAAGAAATGCCTCTCTCCGCAAAGACCATCGGGGACAGGACCAATAGAATGGCAGAAAACGTCACCAGTAAGCAAATTAAGGACATCAATTTAGCTCAAGCATTTTCAGTTGCTTGTGATGAGTCAAGTGACGTAAACGATGTTGAGCAGACAGCACTGTTATGCAGATATGTCAACTCTGATGGGCCGCAATATTCAGATCTCCTGCTGCACAACAGAGTCCGGTGGATGTCCAGGGGAGAGGTGCTGAAAGGCTTTGCTGCCTGTCTGGAGCATGAGAAAACCTTCTTGGAAAGCAAAGGCCTCAGCTATCCTGAACTGGAAGACTACAATTGGCTGGGAAAGTTTTACTTTATGGTAGACATGACAAGCCACTTGAACACGCTGAATAAAAATCTCCAAGGAAAGGGAAGCACGGCCCTGCAGATGCTGGAGGATATTTTAGCGTTTGAGCGCAAGATGACGGTGTTTGCAAGAGATGCGCAAAAGGGTACACTCTTTCACTTCCCCTCCCTAAGACAGTTCAAAGAAACGAACAATCAAATAGACTGTGATTATTTTTACCGTGCCATCATTGCAATGCAAGCTGCATTTGGAGAAAGATTCAGTGATTTCAGAAAGGAGGAACCTACTCTTTCTTTCCCTGTCACACCGCTGGACATCGACCCATCCCTTCTGAACACAGCTGCATTCACCGGAGTAAGTAAGCCTGATCTAGAAATTGAACTGGCTGACATAGCGGATAAAGATTTGTGGGTAAATAAGTTCAAATCACTGACGGCGGAGCTCGAAGAAATCGCCCGTCAGAAGGCTGTTCACGCTAAAGAGCACAAATGGAGTGATATGGAAAAACTCCCACACCCCAACAAACTTGTTTTTGAAACATGGAGAGCCATTCCTGACACGTATATTAACATGAAAAAATATGCCTTTGGAGTCCTGTCCATCTTTGTATGGCGTTTATTCGGTTCCAGAAGCAGCGAGCTTGAAAACCGCCCGCGCGCATAAAAACAATGCACGCGCACGGGGATCACCGCGCGCGAGTACGTGATATGAGCGCGTAAATTAGTACCCGCGAGTTAAAACACACTTCGCGAGGAGGCATTTCTGCATTGCGAGGGAATAACACAGTATTTGCAAGCAGAGAATAACCCTCGTGAGAGCTCATCAATCCACTGTGTTCACACATGTGGACCTGCTCGCTCTCAGTTCTGTCACTGCACGCTCGGCTTAACAGTCCTCCCTCACTCGATTGCTGGAGTTTTGAGACTCTGGAGGCGGAGACTTTGGCTGATGTGCCTTATCCTCTGATTGGTCAGTTTAAATGCTCACACATTGCCCAGCCAAGATAAACAGCACCTGTGCAGCGAATTTCAAATGGCTTTAAGTTGGTTAAACTAGCTTTAGTTTTGCATAACTAATAAGTATTCACGTTATATCTAATTGCACATTTTTTCCAATGCATGTTAAACATTCAATTGTTATACCTTAAAAAAAATGCCATGTTTGATATGTGCATCATAATACATATCTTCAACTATGCTTTCATTTGTCAATAGCCGAGATGTCACCTGCTTGAACGGCTTCTGCATAAAATACAAAGTGGATTCAGCACAACACCACTGAATCTTGATTACCTGGAGTTTTTATGTCACCAGAAGCTGTACATCCTGGACACCCTATCTAATTATGTACAAATACCCGTCATCATCACAGAAGCTAATTTAGCCATTACAATCATTTTAAAAAAAAAATTCAGGAGCAGCAGGCAGGAACACTGATGTCTATCAGTTTGTCATTTTTCCTTCCCCAAGGTTTATTTTTATCATTTCATTATGCACACTGGAACTAATTTATTTACTTTATTGCGATGCCCTGTTGTCTTATGTCATTAAAAAGTTTGTTTTTTGAAAGGTTTCACTTGTTTTCTTGTCCTGTGGTGCCAGTCCCACCAGTCAGGTGAGTTTTTAGTTAAACCAAGTTCTTACTCAGTGAGACATTTCATTTTACATTCAAAGCAAAGCAACTTTACTTGTACAGCACAATTCAACAACATGCTGATTCAAAGGGCTTTACAAAGACATTAAACACATAAGATTATATAAAGCATAATTTTAAAAAAAGATGAAAAGGTAAGAACATAAACTAAGCATGATCACGTTTTATTATTATTTCTTATTTTTTTATCCACCTTAAGAGAGACGGTGCAAATTTGGTCTTTTAAGTACAAACCATTGAAAAGCAGCTGAGAGACAGAGTCCTCTCTGAAGGGGATCTTCAGTGTTGTCTGCATTGTCTTTGACTTTAAGTCCATACTGCTGGGACATTACATGCTACCACACGGCTGGCTTTAAAAGATGAAACTAAGCCGTATCAACCTAATCGTTTAACCTTATAAAAGTGAATTGTAAGGATGGTAATCAGTAAGAAATATAGAGGCTAATGAGGACCATGTCTGATCTTTAATAAATGCTAGTTTGGTGGTTGAGATGAATATTTCCCTCCAAAAATGTATGAAATTATTGTGCTGGTTACACTTATTTAATCTATAGTCAAACATGACTTGATCATCACTTAAATCAACATTAACTTAATAATGCATTCAGTGACAAACGTGTATGTGCAGCAATAATATGTTTATTTAATTTCACCCTCAGTAATCCGATCACTGCTGTCTGTTCCGTAGTAGAGTCCAGCAGCGCGGGGTTTGTTTGGGACTACTGGAGGCTCCACGACCCACGTGACCGCTCTTACAGTCTGAAAACTGACCAATCAGAGGATAAGACACATCAGTCAAATTCTCCGCCTCCAGAGTCTCAAAACTCCAGCAATCGAGCGAGGGAGGACTGTTAAGCCGAGCGTGCATTGTTTTTATGCGCGAGGGCGGTTTTCAAGCGCGCTGCTTCTGGAACCGAATAAACGCCATAGCTTTGGCTCAACATACTTGTGCGAGCAAGTTTTTTCAAGCATGAACTTCATAAAGTCCAAATACCGCTCCCGCCTCACAGATGAGAACCTCCAGTCCTGTTTAAAGATTAAAGTCACATCTTACAGCCCCGACATAGGGAAGATCTGCAGCGAACTTCAGACACAGAAGTCACATTAAACATGCAAGAACAATAGCATTTAAAAAGCTAATTTTTCCCCCAGAAACGTACAAACATTTATTTCAGACTCTGATCAGATTATGTAGTTTTTTTTGTATGTTCAGATGCTTAGTTGATTGCAGGCTGAGCAAAAAACCCAAAGAGGACCAGAAAACACTGACATGGGCTTGTCAAAGACGCTCCTAATTTTATTTTTAAAGCTGCTATGCTGCAGCTAAATGTTTTATTTATATTGAAGTGGGGTAGTTTTTATTTTACTTTTACACAAATATAGGAAGGACTTAAATAGGCCTACAGTTCACAGTTAGTTTATTTCAAAGTATGCCTACAAATGCACACTGCACTTCTGTTTTTATATTCAGTGGTTGTAACAGGTAAAATAAATAAAAGATGAAAACTTTTAAAAGTTTACAAGCTCTGTTATTTTTTGTGGCTCCCAACGATTTTTTTTGGTACAAGAGGGGGCAAAATGGCTCTTTTGATAATAAAGGTTGCAGACCCCTGGCTTATACTATTGTTCCACTTCCTTTGTTCTTACTTTAATAAACTGTTTATAGAGATTATTTTTCTTTTTGCAAGCGTTAGTAATTCCTTTGGTAAGTCAAGGGTTTTGATATGTTTTTCCTTTAAACGGAGGTCTCTGACTGGACAGTGTTTATTGTACAAGGAGGTAAAGATATCAATCCACATCTGCCTCTTCATAAATTGCCTTCCAATCATGTTGCTCTAAGTTATTATTCAAGGTGTTTATAGTTACATCACTCATTGTATGTTTATATATAACTCTCTGCGTATCGTTCATTTTTTCGAGATCCCAGTTGTACATAGTAAAGACAGTTAAGTGGTCCGTGATGTCACATATAAGCAAGCCACTGGTAATATGATTATCCATAATATTAGTAAAGATGTTATCAATAATAATAGCACTGTGGGACGTTATTCTACTTGGTTTTAATATGGTTGGATATAGAGATAAACTATACATTGTATTAATAAAGTCATCAGTAGCTTTTTGTTTTGTCGGATTCAATGTTAAAGTCTCCACATATAAAAAAAGTTTTATGACTCATGGGAGAAAACAGCTTGTCCAGCCATTCATTAAAAATATCAATACAGGAACCTGAGGGGTATTGCACGAAACCAGAATAAAGAAATCCAGGATGATTAAGCAAGCCCAGCTTGACCTAGCTTGCGCGGCCTATCCTGGCTTAATTGGTTGCACGTTTGCTGAGCCAGGATGAGAAGGTGCGGCTAGGTTAAGCCAGGTGAAGATAGTTGGGATAAGTGCGTGTGCACGGCATACTGAAGCAGACCTCGCGATCGCTCACAGAATCACCGATGGGGAAATGGCTAAAAGTCGCGCGTCCTACGTCAAGGCCGCTGAAAAACAGCTCCTGACGGAGTTCTCTGACGAAGTTAAGGATGTTATAAGGAAAAAGGGCAATACCAATGCCATAAGTAAAGAACGCGAGAGAGCCTGGCAGACAATAGCCGACCGGCTCAATGCGTAAGTAGTCAAAAACTGTACAATTAATAAACAGTGCTCCACTGGAACTGTCATAATTAGGCTACAATTAAAGGATTACTTTTCAAATCCACTAACTGTTGTATACTTTAAGAGTGACAAGCAGGTGCATGTTACTCAGGAAATGTAGAGTATGATTAGGTGCAAACAATTATCCACAATGTGTCATTTAATCTATTTTCCTCATGTTACGTTTTTATCTATTTTATCTTTCTGTCCTTCATAAAGGACAAACCTGTCTGGCCATAAAAGGACCTGCAGCACGAAAAATTAAATATAAGAACATTTTGCAGGCTGGTAAGTGACTCCAAAGTAGATAACCGTGAACAAATGAGGTGAATAGATGAGGTGTCTGCTGACATGTTCAATGTCTGTATGATTGTAGCAGTTAAAAAAAGGCCTATAGAACTGGCACAGGGGGCGGCCCACCAAGCCAGGATGTGACTCCAGCAGAGGAACTGGCCTCCATTTAAATAAAGGGAGGCCAGTGATGGAGGGGATCCAGGGAGGGACAATAACTGACTCTGTCCCAGCCACAGAAACTGTCCGCTTCATACAAGGTACATCACGTACTGCAATTCTTCTGCACATGGAACACAATCAAATATAATATAGTGTCTGACTTTGGATAACCTTGCAGTGTCTGGGAACACAATTACACTTTTGGAGCCACCAGAAGATGATCCGGTTAGTACAGTGTCTCCAAATCACAGGCTTGGTATGTTCTGTGAAATCTTAATCTGAGTCCTCTCGCTGCATGTATACGGCAGGGGGAAGGCACATCTGCAGCTGCAGAATGCACATCTGCAGATGAGGAGACTGTGTCAGTGGAGTCCAGAAGGCTTGAGGCATGTCAGTTTTATGGGATTGGCCTGCTTATTTATTCCATGAAGGATATGAAGTCAGTGATGTGGTGCTAATAGAAAATGTGTAGCAGGACCTGGATGCTGCACAGTCTCCTAAGCGGCCTGGTAACATTGTGAGTATTGGCTAAAGTAAATCTACGTTATGCACAAATCCTGCTGTGCTAACTGACATTTCCTTTACAGACCTCACAAACTGTCAGAACGCTTTATTCAGGGCACCTGGAGAGAGAGAGAGAGCTGGCAGATGTTAAAAGCTGACTCAAAAAGAGCAAGCTCCAAGGAATGGAGCTGGATCTTGAGATTAAACGCCGGACACTCAGAAAACTGCTGGAAATCCAGTAACCGAAAATCTGTATCTCTCAATGACATAGTCATCTCCAAAGGCCAGGGGATGTGAGCTGTCCCTGAAGACTCGTTCACGTCTGAATGCTCTTCTGAGGATGCGGGCTTCCTCGTCCAGCACATCCTCCGAAAAAGGGAAAGCCATTATGAAGAGGGACCAGGTGAAGGGGAGTTGGACCTGAATATTCTACTTTGCCCTCGTCACGGATTTCTCTGAATACACCTTTGTAACCTCATCCGCTGTGTTTTGTAATGTCAATTAATGCAATAAACCACATATTTATAAAACCTCTGACAGCAATTTGACGAGCAGTCTTCATTAGCATAGCAATATAACACTTGGCCTGAGTAATAATACTGCAACTCGAATCCATATAAAAAGGCTGTTGCGATTACGAACAGATTTGGATTAAATGTACAGTGACTGTATATGTAATATTTTAATACTGGATGATTAAGAGGACGCGCCATACTTAGGAAGACCATGGACATGCTGTAAAACACATTAATTCCTCACAGAATTGATGTTGGACATGCAGGTGACTCGCTAGGATTAATCTTCCGGCAGTTAGCCTGGTCTGGAGCAGGCTAGCTGCAGTGAATAAATCACCACAGTAACTTGGCCGGGTTTAGTTTGAGCTGCTTTCATGCAACCGCCTTGGGGCTAAATTCAGCCAGGATAACCAACATATCCTGGCTTAATCGCCTATCTTGGTTTCGTGCAATACCCCTCTGGTGTGCGGTATACACAGCTCAAAGTGATATTTTTCTTTTTTCCAGTTTGAATGTCAACAGTCAGACGCTCCATTATTCCATCGATTGCTAGGGTCATACTCGTTACAATATTAAATTTTATGGACTTGTGAATGTATACAGCGACCCCGCCTCCCACTTTGTTTGGTCTGTTCAAAGATCTTAACTCATAATCATCTGAATTAAAGTGAATACCTTTGTCGACATTAAACCAAGTTTCTGTGATGGCAATAACACTAAAGGGACAATCAAAACATTGCAAATATTCTTTGATTGAGTCAAAAGTTGCATACAAACTTCTACTATTGAAGTGGATTATTGACAATTTGCCATTTGGTTGGGCATTGTTAATAAACTGTTCTTGTGTAAAATGATTACAGTTTTTAACGATGGAAGAAAGATTCAACGGATTCTATTAAAAACAAATATTCTTCTTCTGTATTTGTGATTATTTATATATTATTGATTACATACCCAGCACTCTAAGTTGTGCGGTTACCATGGCGACTCCTGCTTCATTGATGGCAGTGCAGGTGTACATCCCACTGTGAATCCGTCTGACAGAAGAGACATTCAGAGTGCTAAAGATGAGCAGCTGGTTGTTGACAAATACACTGCTGGTTGTGCTCTTAAGGCTCTGAAAGGAAACAAACAACCACTCAAACAAGTGGCCATCAGCAAAGACACACAGGTGACCTGTTGCAGCTCACCTGGATGTGTGGGTGTGTCCAGGTGACACTGTAGAAGTGGGACGGGTTACTGGCCTGACAGGTGATTTCAACAGGCTCTCCTTCAAGACAGACAAATTCAGCTTGACTGAGAGACAATAACGGAGGCTGACGCATTCCTGCAAACAGATGATCAGACAGACAGGGGATCAGACAGACAGGTGATCAGGCAGACAGGTGATCAATCAGACAGGTGTTCAGACAGACAAGTGATCAGACAGACAAGTGATCAGCCTGACAAGTGATCAGACAGACAGGTGATCAGGCAGACAAGTGATCAGACAGACAGGTGATCAGGCAGACAGGTGATCAATCAGACAGGTGTTCGGACAGACAGGTGATTAGACAGACAGGTGATCAGGCAGACAGGTGATCAATCAGACAGGTGTTCGGACAGACAGGTGATCAGGGAGACAAGTGATCAATCAGACAAGTGATCAGACAGACAGGTGATCAATCAGACAGGTGTTCGGACAGACAAGTGATCAGACAGACAGGTGTTCAGACAGACAGGCGATCAGACAGACAGGTGATCAATCAGACAGGTGATCAGACTGACAGGTGTTTAGACAGACAGGTGATCAGGGAGACAAGTGATCAATCAGACAAGTGATCAGCCTGACAAGTGATCAGACAGACAGGTGATCAGGCAGACAGGTGATCAATCAGACAGGTGTTCGGACAGACAGGTGATCAGACAGACAGGTGATCAATCAGACAGGTGATCAGACTGACAGGTGTTTAGACAGACAGGTGATCAGGCAGACAGGTGATCAAACAGACAGGTGTTCAGACAGACAGGTGATCAGACAGACAGGTGTTCAGACAGACAGGCGATCAGACAGACAGGTGATCAATCAGACAGGTGATCAGACTGACAGGTGTTTAGACAGACAGGTGATCAGGCAGACAGGTGATCAAACAGACAGGTGTTCAGACAGACAGGTGATCAGACAGACAGGTGTTCAGACAGACAGGCGATCAGACAGACAGGTGATCAATCAGACAAGTGTTCGGACAGACAGGTGATCAGACAGACAGGTGTTCAGACAGACAGGCGATCAGACAGACAGGTGATCAATCAGACAGGTGTTCGGACAGACAGGTGATCAGACAGACAGGTGTTCAGGCAGACAGGCGATCAGACAGACAGGTGATCAATCAGACAGGTGATCAGACTGACAGGTGTTTAGACAGACAGGTGATCAGGGAGACAAGTGATCAATCAGACAAGTGATCAGCCTGACAAGTGATCAGACAGACAGGTGATCAGGCAGACAGGTGATCAATCAGACAGGTGTTCGGACAGACAGGGGTTTAGACAGACAGGTGTTCAGACAGACAGGCGATCAGACAGACAGGTGATCAATCAGACAGGTGATCAGACTGACAGGTGTTTAGACAGACAGGTGATCAGGCAGACAGGTGATCAAACAGACAGGTGATCAGACAGACAGGTGTTTAGATAGACAGGTGATCAGACAGACAGGTGTTCAGACAGACAGGTGTTCAAACAGACAGGTGATCAGACAGGCAGGTGTTTAGAGAGACAGGTGATCAGACAGACAGGTGTTCAGACAGACAGGTGATCAATCAGACAGGTGTTCGACAGACAGGTGATCAGACAGACGGGTTTAGACAGACAGGTGATCAATCAGACAGGGGTTTAGACAGACAGGTGTTCAGACAGACAGGTGATCAGAAAGACAGGTGTTTAGCTAGACAGGTGATCAGACAGACAAGGGTTTAGACAGACAGGTGTTCAGACAGACAGGTGATCAGACAGACAGGGGTTTTGACAGACAGGTGTTCAGAAAGACAGGTGTTTAGACAGACAGGTGTTCAGACAGACAGGCGATCAGACAGACAGGGGTTTAGACAGACAGGTGTTCGGACAGACAGGTGTTCGACAGACAGGTGATCAATCGGACAGGTGATCAGTCTGACAGGTGATCAGACAAACAGGTGTTCAGAGCTTACTTCGGACCACAAGCAGATCGAAAGGTGTGGATCTGAACTCTTGTCCGTTCTTCCAGCCTGAACAGGTGTACCGTCCTCTGAAAGACATCCTCAGGTCTGCGATCAGGGCTCCTTTCCTGGGATCCATAGTGACGTTCATACCCATGGGCAGGCCTCCATCCCTGTCCTCTGATTGGAGGGTGAGGTTTGTAACAGATGGGTCCGTAAGCAGACACATGAACAGGAAGTCATCGCCCTCCTTAAGGCTAGGGATGATGCGAGGTGTGACGAATACAGAAGCGGGGTCGGCTGGCTCTAGCAGAGGTGTATTATGGGAAACTGGATGTTATGCTTAGAATATAAATACAAGGTCATGAAAAGAATCAGTGAGTCAGCCACATTCACCCAAAGAAGGATGCACATCAACCCAGTTTTAAAGGAACAATTCCCATCTTATTGCACCTACTACAGGGAGGTGTGGCCTTTGCTATACTTACTTTTGAAGTACAGGTGGATCCAGGTGCTGAGGTGCTCCAGGCTGTGGTTGCTGTACCTACATGTGTATGTTCCTGTGTATTTGGGAACTGCATGCTTGATCTCCAGCGGGTTCAACAGTTTTTCTTCGTACCGCAGATGCAGTGCAGTGCTGGATAACTCGACTGGCCTGTTACCGTGGCAGCTAAGGTTGAAGGCGGAGCCATCACTGAGAACCACTTCTGATTGGTTTGGTAGGAATTTTGCATTCAGGTGGATCCTTGGTTGACCAGGATTTTCTGAAACAAGGACACAGTAAAGGTTCATGTCCAGCAACAATAAAAAACCCATCACCAACATATGTTTATATTTTTATAAAAAACAAACAAACAGAACATACATCACAACATGCAGGTGGGGACAGGTGTGCCACGACTTTTGGTAGAAATCTATTGAATGGTGTTGTGAGGATGAGAAAACAATTAGACAGGTGACACGTACAGGAGTCAGGTATCAGAGGGGTATAATATTGTATAAATTATAAATATAAGTGGTGTAGTGAAGGTTGTTTTCAGTTAGTAGGGGGACAGCTGCTGAAGAGAATACTTAAATATCAGCCTAGAAGCTGTGTAACAGGACAGACAGAAGACACCCCCCCCCAATGGGGTTTGACCTATCCATCCATCCATTTTCTGCCGCTTATCTGGAGTCGGGTCCCGGGGGCAGCTGCCTAAGTAGGGAAACCCAGACTTCCCTCTCCTAGAACTGGCAATCTTTGGGCTGCAGGACGACCACTCTACCCACTGAGCCATGCCGTTTCCATATGACTTGTAATTTTCTATCAGTATTTGTTGGAGGGGTGCACCCAGCCTGAAGTCAACAGAAATCTGAGACTTTCTGATTGTCTCCGAGTCTCACTGTGTGAGATACAACACTGTTGTCGTAGCAACATTAATTATCAAACAGCCTTATATCTTACTGGAATTACACCTCCATTTACAGTCACATGTAGTGATACAAAGCAACAACATACATTTAGTTACTGACCACACATCCAACCAGGTAGGACCCACACATCCAACCAGGTAGAACCCACACATCCAACCAGGTAGAACCCACACATCCAACCAGGTAGAACCCACATACCCGAACAGGTATAACCCACACACCCGACCAGGAAGAAGTAACACATCAGACCAACAAGAACCCACACATCCAACCAGGTAGGACCCACACATCCAACCAGGTAGGACCCACACATCCAACCAGGTAGAACCCACACATCCGACCAGGTAGAACCCACACACCCAACCAAGAAGAACCCACATACCCGAACAGGTATAACCCACACACCCGACCAGGAAGAAGTAACACATCAGACCAACAAGAACCCACACATCCAACCAGGTAGGACCCACACATCCGACCAGGTAGGACCCACACATCCGACCAGGTAGAACCCACACATCCAACCAGGTAGAACCCACACACCCAACCAAGAAGAACCCACATACCCGAACAGGTATAACCCACACCCGACCAGGAAGAAGTAACACATCAGACCAACAAGAACCCACACATCCGACCAAGAAGAATCCACACACCCAACCAGAAAGAACAAAAAAACACCAGACCAAAAAGAACCCACACACCCGACCAGGTAGGACCCACACATCCGACCAGGTAGGACCCACACATCCAACCAAGAAGAACCCACATACCCGAACAGGTATAACCCACACACCCGACCAGGAAGAAGTAACACATCAGACCAACAAGAACCCACACATCCGACCAAGAAGAATCCACACACCCAACCAGGAAGAACAAAAAACACCAGACCAAAAAGAACCCACACACCCGACACACTTGGGGTCCCCTCTTCTGGTAGAAAATATCAGGTGTTAGCTAAACAACTGGCCGAAATACTGGTTAAACTGGTTTAACTTAAGGCAGATTTATGCTTGCACGATGGTCGGCTACGGCGTAGCTGACACTGGTGAGTTTGCGCTCCACTCGAGCGTAGGGGGAACGCGTCGTTTTGGTGTTGTGTTGCAGTTTCTCCTCCTAACCTGAAGGTGGCAGCAGGGGTGGTATCGGGTGGTAAACTCACCAGGTTGTAGTTCTTTCAATGGTTCACTTCAGTTCGGTGGGTATTTTCTGTTTTAAAACATTGGTGTCCAGTATGGTTCAGTGTCTTTATCAGGTTGTGGACGAAAACGAAGAAATAATTTGATCAGCCTCTCATCAACTTGATCCATTGGGTGGTTGTTTTTAAAAATGGCGGTTGCTAAACAAATTCAGCGAGAAGATCCAGAAATCCGGAAACTTGTGATCCCAAACTGACCAATCGAGTATTTCCTCGTAGCCGTATGTGTAGCAGGGGTGCATGTCAGGTCTGGAAGAGGTGTGCGTCGGGCCTCCACAGAGCTACGCAGCAGTTACGCAGATGCTGTGTGAGTATAAATCTGCCTTAAGGAAAAAAAACAAAAACAAACAAAAAAAAGAAACAGCTGAACACAAATATCATGACTGCAGTTAGGATTCAAAACAACTTTATTTAAAATCAAACCAATAGAGTCAATGTACAGGTAAAATCATTGAAATCACTTTTGCAACAAACAGACTTTTTTTTTATCAAATTCCCAAAAACATCTTTTACCTATTGGCCCATTGGGTATTGATTAATTGATTAACAACATGAATTATCAAGGCTAACTGATCAATAACAATCTCAAAGGTTAGTTAATTAAATCATCTAAAAATCATCAGCTAGCTTGATAAACACTATTCAACCTCATTACTACAGATGCTCTAATTCCATCAGAGGATCTGATTGGCTGTCGTGGTGGATCAGAGGATCTGATTGGCTGTCGTGGTGGATCAGAGGATCTGATTGGCTGTTGGTGGTGGGTCAGATGACTTCATTGGCAAGCATCAGGGGGTTTCTTGTTATTGTCCTGCAGCTGGGTGGCGATGCGTGACGTCTGCAGCAGCAAAGCTTGGTGGTTTTCAACAAGCAGACTCTGGTGCCGAGCTAGGTTCTGCAGATCCTGGATCTGCTGGGAACCCTATGGACACAGAACCAGAAACCGGTTCTGATGACATCACCAACAAATAAGATAATTAACCTGAACCCACTTGAGGACAAAACTGGACATACCTGAGTTCCGAGAATGCTGAGCTGTTGGATCACTTGGGCCTGGTCTTTGGCCATTTCCTCCTGGATCTGGACCAATCTAGTTAGCAGATTTAGGATCTTCATTCTCCATTCTTCCTCGTTTTGCTGATTTTGGACCAAGCTAGATTGTGGGGCGGTGGAGCTTGGACCAGCAGGGTGGATGTCTGATTGGTCGGGAGCCTGGGCTGCTCCCATCATCATGGCCTTGGCTGGACGATCATGGAGATCACCTGCAGTGGAGACCACTGAATCAAAACTTCACGATGCATACAGCATCCAAACTGAGAACCGGTTTTTAGGTGTAGCCTGGTCGGAAGAGTTAAGTGTCTGTACATTGTTTCACACCTCATCTGATCAGTGTTCTGCTTTCAGACCCGGCTGAGCCAATGTTCTCTTCTTCCATAACGGAACACATGATTGCAGATTTTTTGAAACAGATTCATGCAGCTGCTTAGGAGGAATGAAGAGGAAACACTAAGTGCTGAAAGAACACCCTGATATCATCATCATCATCACAGGACCATCTTCACCAGAAACACTGGACTTCATGGTTCCGATCATCCCTCAGGCAGAAGCCAGATGGATCCATCCTGATAACAGCAGTCTTCATCAGAGGAGTGGTTTGGTCCTGGTTCACATCTATCAGAGCGACTGATAACCAACTAGAAGAAGGAGCGGTCTGTTATTTCCCTGGTAACGCGTCAAAGTAAAAGTAACAGAAAAACTTGGTATATGATCCCCCGTCTACACTTAGCCGAACCTGCCTGGTCTAGAACGTTCTGCATGGTTCTGGTCAGGTGTCATCATCAGTCCTGGACTATCACTGTGAAACATGTTTATTTATTTATTTATTTATTGTGAAGCACAAAGACATGTTTTATTGTTTCAAAGTTCTCACTCGCTTAGTTGCCAAAGCAGCATCACAAAGTAACACAGGAAACTGGGTGTTGGATATCAGATCTGTTCCCTCTATTGAGTTTAAAGACAGACCATCATGAACACACCCAGAGCCTAATGAAAACAGTAATGTAAAATGCACCCTGGCTCCTAAAGACCGGCACTTAAACAAGTTCACAAGTCTATTATGCACTTTAAAAATATTTTTCTTTCCAACACTTTCACCATGCTGCAGTTCAAACATGTCATTTAAATTGTTAAAGACTTTGTCAATTGAAAGATGATGAATTATTAATGTGGTCAACTGATTGTAAAAGGCACCAGAGATGATGTTCTCAATGACTGGGAAGAATGGTTTCCTCTCTAAAGTTCCTGTGGAATTCTTTTGGCAGCTTGGAGTAATTCTGACTTTATCTCCAAATTCCATCTCTGTGCTCCAAATGAATTTTCTGTTGTCCTTTTCCAATGACAAAGACCCCATAGAGGACAAAGCCCTCTCCAAAAACGTTTCCCATGAAGCCTTTTCTAAAGGCCCTCAGACCATTCAGCCAAACACCTAAACACACGAATGCCAGGAGCCCCATCTTATGCTCACGGGGCCCATAAAACCCCCTCTTTTCATCCAAGAAACTCTCCCCTTTGAAGTATGGTCTGAAGTTATGGACCTCTGTGCCGATGTCCTCCTTCACCACAGCAGACAGGGGAACCCGAGCTGATCCAGTTGGGGCTTCAGAGAGGACAGCTCTGCAGCTTCCTCTCTGCACATAATTCATTCAGGACGTCGCACTGCCATGATTACAGCTCCAGATCTCTCCCACGGAGCCTTGGCCTTGAAGGTCTTTATTTCTCCTGTCAAGGTTTTGAGCTCAGTCTCCTCTAAATGTTTTAAAGTGGCTTTCAGTGGCAGTGTCAGAAGAAGTTCAGGACATTAGTGATCAGGCCGCCCACGGTGACCACCGCGTCTTTATATCTTTTATGGTTTATACACAATCACAGTTAAAGTTTTTTTAAATTTTGTAAACAGTCCAAATTCTAGGGTGATTATGCTAAATGGTCCTAAAATTATTTACAATATTTTTCAAACAAGAGTTCCTCATGCCTACAGTTTGCCCTGTACATATACAAATTACACATCAAAACAGAAATTTCCTTCTTCTTTCACCCAACACGAGCATAACTGTGAAAGGCGTTAAAGTTTTCCCTCAAATCCTCTCAGAACGCAGAGTTCGCCCACTCAGGCCATTCAATGTCGACTCAGTTTTCTCAAGTGGCCGGTTATTTTTAACCTGCAGTAAAAGCTACATAGAAGACAGAATAATAAAAATGACATCTGCATTCAGCAGACGCGTCTGCTGATCATGATTCAGAAACTGTTTTGCTATGACTTTAAATTTTCTATTAGTTACTGTTTGAGGAGTTCACCGAGCCTGGAATCAACAGAAATCTGAGACTATGACAGTTTCTGTGTGTATGTGGGGAGAGAGAAGACACTGTCATCATAGCAACGTTAACAATCAGGCTCAGAACACATCATCGTCATAGCAACGTTAACGCTCAGGCTCAGAAGACAGACAGAAGCGAGAACAAAATGACGTTATTTTGCTCTCACGGACTTGAAAAGGAACAGTTCTCAACACATCAGCCGAGCAGAACTGTCTTCTTGTGGGGCTCCAAGAAGTATTGTATGATTGGTCGGACATTTGAGGTGTGGTTAACAAGGAAAAGAAAAAAATGGAAAGTTATGGCTTCTGCATTTTCTCTGATGCAAGGTTGAACTGACAGTTTTACATGGACACCACTGCATGCACCCCACCCCCACCTCCTTGCAGCAACCCCGCCCCGTCGCGGACGAAGCTTGTCGTGGACGATGAAATGACTGGAACAATACAAAGTTTTTCTTGCTTTTGTGGCCTCAAGAACAAGAACACATAGGCTCGCGCAGCGTGCGGGCACCTCTTCCAGACCTGACATGCACCCCTGCTATACAGACAGTTACACAGAGGTACTCCCTTGTGATTGGTCAGTTTGGGATCACATGTTGAATCAAGTTGATGAGAGGCTGATCGAATTATTTCTTAGTTTTCGTCCACAAGCTAATAAAAACACTGAACCGTACTGGACGCCATTTTTGTTTTAAAACAGAAACTACCTACTGAACTGAAGTGAATCATTGAAAGAACTACAACCTGGTGAGTTTACCAGCCGATACCACCCCTGCTGCCACCTTCAGTTTAGGAGGAGAAACTGCAACACAACACCAAAACGACGTGTTCCCCCTATGCTCGAGTGGAGCGCAAACTCACCAGCGTCAGCTACACATGAGCATAATCGAGCATAAATCCGCCTTTACTGGACTCACACTCACAATCACATGTATGGACACACAGCAACAACATTCATTAATAAACCAAACACACACACATACACACAAAGACAATATCAGCTTGTGAGGACATGTCAGAAATATAAATCCTTAGTTCCTCCTGCTTCCCTACATGGTCAGGTGGTTTTGATTTCTAAGTTAAAAAAATTTTCCCCTCACTACCCATCAAAATTCATCAGAAATTTTCTAGTTCGTATCCCAACTTTTAACAAACGTTTCATAAGAAAAGAGTAAAAGAAAAGTCATGAAGTCTATTTAACCAGGAAGGAGGGTCTTTCATTGTTCAAGATCATCAACTGTTATTACACTTCAGGGTGATACTGAACCACAAGGCTTCACTTGAAATTCAACGCTAGTTCATGGTTGACATCATTCTGTAACATCTCCTAGTGAGGATGTGACAGTGAAAATGGTTGACGCTAAAATACGATCTTTTTACAATACTGTGTTGATCAGACCTGGTCTGTGTTGGTTTGGAATGACATGGACACATCACCTTACAGCTGGACTGAGACTGAAGCACTCTGGTGGTGATGATGATGCCAGTCAGACCAACTAATGGTTGAACAGATCAGTAAACAGATAAGAGATTTTTCTGAAGCCTTATAAGACAGTTGGAGACCGTCATCATCGAGTTTCACAACCACAGCAAAAAAACAAGAAGTGAAACTACCAACACACACGGTGTGTGTTACTGTGTGTGTTACGGTGTGAGTTACAGTGTGTATTGGCATCACTGGATGAATCTAAGACAAAGTTCAGACTGTTAAACAGCAGAAATGATCTCCTCAGATTGTGTTTAAATGTCCACATGTGACTTCTTTTTGCTGCCGTTACTGAGCATGTGCAGTGGATACAAATAAGGACCACAAAGAGCAATTAGGTCATAGCAATAAAGAACTGATGTTGGTTCTGACCAATCAGTTTCATTGTTTGTTTTTCATACAGGAAGTTAGAAGAAGCTGCAGGAATTAGAAAAAAATCAGGTTGTGCTCTGAAACTGGAGGATCTCACAAATACAGGAAAGTGTACTGTGTCTATGTGTCAATGCTAAGACCCAAACAAACCTCAGAAACAGAAGAAAAACCTCAGCATACAACAGACATGAAGAAGAGTCTTTTTTGAAGCATGCTGGGTGACTCTGTATGGCTCTAAGTCCATCATCACATGATGGTCATAAATAGTTCTTAAAATATATACAGTAGTAATGATAGGCCCAAGACCCTGTACCAAGACCACCAACTAATGGTGTTCATCAGGGACCTTATCCAGGACCACTAACCCAGGGTGTTCCTAAAACATCTGTTTCAGGACCACTAACTGATGGTGTTCCTTGGGAATCTGTTCAAAAACGTGTTTTCTGCTGAAGTGAGTTGAAGTTTTTTTGTCTTTATAATATTTGTAATAAATATAACAATAAATATTATAATAAATATTTATTTTGGGCAAAAGAAATTTATTAATTAATGTGATAACGTGTTAATGTGCCAGCCCTATAAAATACAAATATTCAAATCTCTGCACCTTATCATCACCTGCACTGTATGATCCGTGATCTGTCATGTCTGTTTATTGGAAACTGAAGGAAACAACATTTTGTTCTGTTTATACCTGCTGTGTACAAAATTACTCTCTCTCTCTCTCTCTCTCTCTCTCTCTCTCTCTCTCTCTCTGTCTCTCTCTCTCTCTCCCCACTACTGGCACACATGCACTCAACCCTCCACAGCCACACACATTGAAGATTCACACCTTCTCACACACACACCCACAACCACACACCTCCATCCTTGCGCCTGGATGCTCTTCATCCACCCTGTAAATTTTACTGTCTGCTGGGAATTTTTTATTTGCTGTAAATGCAGAGGTGCTCTTTTATGTTTTATTATTATTTTTTTTTTACTTATGGGTGCTTGTTATATTTCTATTTTCTTAATTATGTGTACTTAAGCCAAGAGACTCCTCAAAATTTTGTTATGCTGCATAATGACAATAAAGACTTTGAATCTGTTATAATCATATTGTTATTATTATTATTATTTGGTGTTTTAGTTTCAGCAGCACTTTCTTGGAAGCAGCAGTAATAACGAGGTTAGCAAGCGGAAGTTGGTGGAACAGAAAACATAGCAGGTCTTTTTTAATAAAAATGTGATGTGAGTAATGGGGGCCCCTGTATAGCACTGTGTCTAGCAACGGCCCTGGATGGGAGCCACGGATGATCTGCACCGGCAGGTTGACAACATGGAATATAAAACATGGTTAGAGCAGGAATGTCCCAGCATGCCCCTGGGCTGACTCCGTGGTCAGAGATGGTTGTATGCCATGGATGTTTGCCAAGTTCTGATTAATTGTAGTTGCAACTCCCTTCACATTTTCCTTATAGCAGCCGCGCCAGTTATGGCCCAGTCTTCAAGGTTGTTTCTGGTTTATCTTCAGTGTTTGGACCATGGACAGAATTCAGGAAGCTTCGGGTTTAAAAGATCAATAACCCTGATCAGGTTTTAGATCAAAGAGAAAAATGATGCAGACACGGAACACAGAAAAACCATCTGCTGATCACCAGGATCAATAAATCTGATTTCAGTACAAGCCTTACATATTTATATCAACAGGAAATCACTTCTAAGATTTTGTCCTGGTGCTGGACCAGGTCCAGTCTAGTCATGGTATCAGTCTGTTTCTAGTCCGGTTCTGGTACCATTTCCAGTCAGGTCCTAGTACCTGTCTGTACGGTGGCCATGAAGCGCAAAACAAATTTACATCCAGCGAAACACTTTTACAAGTTTACCGAAACACAATTACAAAGACAGGTCCTGGATTTATCTGGATCGGCCTTGAGGTCCTCCATCAGATGATGATCTTCACCATGCTGTTTCCTAGTTTGTAAAACAGGATGAACCCAGGTTATCTTTCTCTTTGGTTCAGCAGCGTCAGCGGCAGATTTCTGTCAGTTCAAGCAAAATCCTCCGACTCTTCATCCTTCAGGCCTCGTCTGTCACCAACTGCTTTAAAAGTGTCCAATATCACAACCAATCACAGAAAAGTGATGAAACAGTGCAGTGCCGTCGCTGGTCACGTCCCGTGTGTTTGGTGTCACCTGAAAAAATGCCTCCTTTTTTTCCACAAATAGAGATTTTATAATCTAATCAGATTTGTGAATTAATATGGATTCAAGTAGAAAAACCTTCTAAGTGGTAAACGCTGGCAGGCAACGTCGGTTTGATCTCACATGAATTTTGAGCTTTGCTTTGAAAATCCAGCTAAATTAAAGTAATGTAGCCCAACTTTACTCATATTTATTTATATTTAGTTATTATTGTAAGTGATTGTTGGAAATGTGCTCCAACACATATGATGCTGGAATTTATTCTCCAGTAAAAGTCGCTGAGTCATGCTCCCCTGACTGGGAACTTCTCTGCCGTGTCTAACATGGAGGAGGAACAAGTCTCTGGAAACAGTTTGATTTAGGTCATTAATTATTACATTATTGTCATTATTAAGAAACAGATGTAATTTATCACAGGACATTAAATCTGACTCATGCAGCAACAGTTACATAACCAGCCTCTTCTTACTCAGCTGATCCTTCTAACTTGCTGTTAGCATGAGGGATTTTAGGTCTGGTGCCTTCAGTTTTCCAGGTGGAGCGACGATAGTAGCACCTTCACAATTCTGAGATTCCAGGATCGTCTGATACTAACATGTCCTGGCTGATCTCTGGGAAAGGGAGAAAACATCCACCTGTGACGTCTCAGAGTGAAATAATTGGTCATTTCTGATCGTATTGATTGTATCGTCCTTAGATGAACCCTGATCTCAGCTCAGGCTGCTCACCTCTTCGCTCTGACTTGTCGTTTCAGATCGACATATATTTTTGTTTAAAGTTATAGTCGTATGAAAAGAACTTAAATAAAACCCATTTATTCCATAAGTGCTACTGGGCAAAGTACTTCCTATAATACTTGTACCAGTAACATCAAACACTTATACTGTGTAGTTTTCCAGTAATTTAATGACAAAGTTCCTTATAGATAGCAATATGAGCCATTTTCATCTAACTTTAAACTGGAATAAATCACATTTATTCCATAAGTAGGTCAAGAGACTTGTACTGTTGGATTTAATACTCCTTATACTACTTGTACAAATACAATGTAACAATTCTACTGTGTGGTATGCAAACAATTTATTGTCCCTCCTGGATAGTAATGATAAGGATTTTTTTCTAACAGGAATAAAACTCATGTCTTTCATAAGTAGTTCACAAGACGTGTACTGCTGGACTTATTTCTTCCTATATTACTTTCACAAATAATTTAACTACTTCTACTGTGTACGTTTCCAGTAATTAAAAGCCAAATTGCTGCATGGACAGCAGTTCGAAGCATTTTAGACTAAATTAAAAATAAACACGTCTTAAATAAATAGTTCACCAAACATGTACTGCTGGACTTAGTGAACTACTTGGACAAATACTATGAAGTACTTTTACTGTGTACTTTTGTCTATCTGTAAGGGTCTTGGAATTTGAATTACTGGAACAGTACACAGTAAAAGTTGTTAATAGTATTTGTGCAAGTAATATATGAAATCCAGCAATACGCCCACCTCGTCGGACCTGTTCGCGCCACTCCCCCCGCCTGCACGCCACACGCCGCCTGCACGCCACACGCCGCCTGCACGCCACACGCCGCCTACACGCCACACGCCGCCTGCACGCCACACGCCGCCTGCAAGCCACACGCCGACTGCACGCCACACGCCGACTGCACGCCACACGCCGCCTACACGCCACACGCCGCCTGCACGCCACACGCCGCCTGCAAGCCACACGCCGCCTGCACGCCACACGCCGACTGCACGCCACACGCCGCCTACACGCCACACGCCGCCTGCAAGCCACACGCCGCCTGCACGCCACACGCCGACTGCACGCCACACGCCGCCTGCACGCCACACGCCGCCTGCACGCCACACGCCGCCTGCACTCCACACGCCGCCTGCACGCCACACGCCGCCTGCACGCCACACGCCGCCTGCACGCCACACGCCGACTGCACGCCACACGCCGACTGCACGCCACACGCCGCCTACACGCCACACGCCGCCTGCAAGCCACACGCCGCCTGCACGCCACACGCCGACTGCACGCCACACGCCGCCTGCACGCCACACGCCGCCTGCACGCCACACGCCGCCTGCACGCCACACGCCGCCTGCACGCCACACGCCGCCTGCACTCCACACGCCACCTGCACTCCACACGCCGCCTGCACGCCACACGCCGCCTGCACGCCACACGCCCACTGCACGCCACACGCCGCCTACACGCCACACGCCGCCTGCACGCCACACGCCGCCTGCAAGCCACACGCCCACTGCACGCCACACGCCGCCTACACGCCACACGCCGCCTGCACTCCACACGTCGCCTGCACGCCACACGCCGCCTGCACGCCACACGCCTCCTGCACTCCACACGCCACCTGCACTCCACACGCCGCCTGCACGCCACACGCCGCCTGCACGCCACACGCCGCCTGCACGCCACACGCCGCCTGCACGCCACACGCCGCCTGCACTCCACACGCCGCCTGCACGCCACACGCCGCCTGCACGCCACACGCCGCCTGCACGCCACACGCCACCTGCACTCCATACGTCACCTGCACTCCACACGCCGCCTGCACGCCACACGCCACCTGCATGCCACCCTTTTAAATGGGCGGGCTTTGCCCTCTGGGGGCCGTGTCTGAGTGCATGTGTGGACTAAACTATTATAAAGGGAAAAGAGGGGCTTCAGAGACCACCAGAATTTCTGTAAATGGAGAATTCAGAGCAAACTGAAGCTTTTATTTTCCAGTAATGTCCACCCTCCCTGATCCCTGATCCACGGCCATGTGCACCTGGATGCTTACAAAGAAACATCCTCAGGCGAGGACGCCTCATCATATTTTCTTTTTTTTTGTTTGGTAGCTGGAATCTCTGGTGCTGAATCAGCATCGATTGCTCATTGCTACTTTCACAGATTTGTCCATGTTTTGCTAGCAGGACAAAAACTAAAAGTTTTATTTAACCCCCCATTATGAGGCAGAGGCTGGGTGGCCTCTGCTCCCGTTTCTAAACACAGAAAGAAAGGAAGCGGATCTGAGGACGATGCAGGTTATTGATCCACTGCTTCCTGATCTGATCTGCTGGTTGATTGACAGTTTGAGCTTCGTCAACAAGCGTCGCTCAGGTTTCTGTTTCAGAGAAAGTCCTTCAGTTGGGAGGTTTCATGTCGGAGGGGTCGATGTGATGAAACCTCAAAGAGTCAGGAAACACATTTTCTACCAGAAACCGCACACACGCAGGGATTGTGTGTGTGTGTGTGTGTGTGTGAGGGTCTGTTTTCCCACTTCCTCGTCTTACTTCTTCTTTGCTAAGGACTCGGTTGGAGCGGTGGAGGAACTGGTTACCACGGTGACATGTTTACAACCAGAATGTGTGTGTGGGGTGAATATTTCTGGAAAACAACAAGGTTGTAAATGAAGAAGTGTAGAAAGTAAATGATTTAATGACTCCAAATATCTTTATTATTATTTATCAGTGGTATTAATCCTTGTTAGAAAAAACCTGTGATGTTATTGTTCACTAATTATATTAGTTTATGTGTCTATAACAGTGGTTTCAAACATATGGTCCTGGGGCCAGAACCGGCCACCGTAGGTTCTGGGTACTTGTGTGTTTCCAGATCCTGGGATAAACGTATAAATGATGAACTGAAGCTAAATATAGAGAAGCGACTTCTTTTTCTCGGTAAGTAAAGGTAAACATCCTGTTCGTCTTTGTGCTCCAACGTTGTTTCGAGGTTATCATGCTGGTTTGTTACTGGTCTGGTCCGGCTGGAGACCAGATTAACCCCTGGTCGCAGTCACAGGAGATTGCAGGGGTTCTATGGGTCCAGAGCTGTCTCTTTGGACCTGTTGATGGATTTTTAATTTCCAGAGTCTGACTCCCGGTGGTGCTGCCAGACCATCTGAGTTCGGTTCTGAGTTCTGGCTCTGCAGCCCGAGAGTGAGGATGTTTGAGGTCAGTTATAAGGTACCTCCAGAACTGGGCCCAGTGAGAGTCGGACCTCCAGCAGATCCTGGTGAGGCAGGTGTGTGTGCCGGTTATGTGATCGGCTTCTCTTCCTTCCACGTTCACAGTCAAAACTCCAAAGTTACCCAACAGGACCAACTCCTCCAGCTGCAGTCAGGCTTCCTGCTGACGGTCGGACCCAGAATGTTCTGAGCCAGCGGCTCATTAGTCATGTGACTCATTACTTCCGGATGACACAAACAAGAATTTTCCTCAAGAACTCCTGAACATAGAAACTCTCTGTGCACCAGAAAACTGACCACATCTCTGTGTCAGATCAACGAAGTTCCGGGGATCCGTTTTCATTTGTTTCTTCATTTTAGTTTTTTAACTAAAAAAATGAAATGTGTAAAATTCATTTGAGGAGGAAACCAGTTTACTCAGGAAACCATGTTCTGGTCTCCAGACTGAATGTTGGTGTCATGTGACCCTCTCCAGTTCCAGATTGATCCAGGTAAGTTCGATGGACTCACATCGGTCCAGATCAATCCAGATAAGTTCTACTGCCTCACATCGGTTCAGATCGGTCCAGTTAAGTTCTACTGCCTCACATCGGTTCAGATCGGTCCAGTTAAGTTCTACAGACTCACATCGGTCCGGATCGGTCCAGATAAGTTTGATCAACTCACATCGGTCCAGATCAATCCAGATAAGTTCTACTGCCTCACATCGGTTCAGATCGGTCCAGTTAAGTTCCACAGACTCACATCAGTCCAGATCGGTCCAGATAAGTTTGATTGACTTACATCGGTCCAGATTGATCTAGATAAGTTCTACAGTCTCACATCGGTCCAGGTCGATCCAGATAAGTTCTCCTGCCTCATATAGAAACAGATTGACCAGATAAGTTCTACAGACTCACATCCGTCCAGATCAGATAAGCTCTACTGCCTCACATCTGTCCAGATAAGCCCAGATAAGTTCTACAGACTCACATCGGTCCAGGTAAGCCCAGATAAGTTCTACTGCCTCACATCAGTCCAGTTCAATCCAGATAAGTTCTACTGACTCACATCGGTCCAGATAAGTTCTACAGACTCACATCGGTCCAGATAAGCCCAGATAAGTTCTACTGCCTCACATCAGTCCAGATCAATCCAGATAAGTTCTACTGACTCACATCGGTCCAGATACGTTCTACAGACTCACATCAGTCCAGATCAGTCCAGATAAGTTCTACTGCCTCAAATGGGTCCAGATCGGCCCAGATAAGTTCTATAGACTCACATCGGTCCAGATAAGTTCTACCGACTCACATTGGTCCAGATCAGCCAGATAAGTTCTACCGACTCACATCGGTCCAGATTGGCCAAGATAAGTTCTACAGACTCACATCCGTCCAGATCAGCCCAGATAAGTTCTATCCACTCACATTGGTCCAAATGGATCCAGATAAGTTCTACTGCCTAACACTGATCCAGATAAGTTCTACTGCCTCAAATGGGTCCAGATTAGTCCAGATAAGTTCTACAGACTCACATTGGTCCAGATCGGTCCAGATAAGTTCTATCCACTCACATTGGTCCAGATCGATCCAGATAAGTTCTACTGCCTAACATTGATCCAGATAAGTTCTACTGCCTCAAACAGGTCCAGATCAGTCCAGATAAGTACTGCAGACTCACATCAGTCCAGATCGGTCCATTTAGCTGAAGTCTATAAAAGTGCAGTTTTTCCTTAGTGAAACAAACATCGTAGATTCTACGGCAAACTGTAAAAATATTGAAACTAAACTAAACTCCTTGTTGAAGGTAAGACATGTATTATTCATGGGGTTACATAACCGTTATTGATGTGTCCCCAGAGCCGATTGGTTTAGATTAAATACTGACTTCAGATTAATCAGACTAGGCTTCTGATTGGGTCAATGTTTAATTAACTCAT
This sequence comes from Melanotaenia boesemani, assembly GCF_017639745.1. Lineage (NCBI taxonomy): Eukaryota > Metazoa > Chordata > Actinopteri > Atheriniformes > Melanotaeniidae > Melanotaenia > Melanotaenia boesemani. Next base: position 33,718,673 of record NC_055696.1, read on the forward strand.
TAAAGATAAAATATGCAGCAATAAATCACATCAATACTGATCTTCCTGCTCTAAAAACTGTTAGAAACTAACACTGGAATTTAACTAATGAACTAAAACACGTTTCATAAAATGATCAACTAATAATTTAATTAACAACAAATAATAAATGATTTATAAACAGATAATTAACAGAAATATTCATCCAGTTTAATTGATAATATAGAGCATTTGTTTTACCTGACGTGCTTGTGTTTTTTTTCTGAATGAATATTTAATGAGATTATAGAAAAAATATTCTGGTTAATTGAGACTTTTGATTGTGGTTTTGTTTATGTTTACATCTGTTTTCCTTCATGTGTTTACAAGTCTTTATTAACGGACCAATAAAGGATTTCCAGGAGATGTTTGTGCTTGTTCTCATCCATATATGGATGCATTCAATAAACAACATAAACAACATAAACAGTTGTTTTCTTACCTGAATCAGAGCAGCCAAGGGCGAGCAACAGCAGAAGCGAGTGAAGCCACATCTCTCTCTCTCTCCGTGTTGTTCAGACTGAAGCCAAACTGAATCTGACTGAAGGACAAACTTCCTCCTGAAACAAGCCAGATCCTCCTCCTCTTCCTCCTCTTCCTCCTCCTACTCACCATGTCAACATGTCACAGGTCTGAGACCAAGGTTGTATTTCATGCTAAACAAAGAGCAACTCACCTTACAATGTCCAACTTGAAACAACTCTATGCCTGAGTTTGTCCCCTAGTTGTTCCAGCTCAGCCTTATTTAATCCAGACTGGTTCCAGACAGATGTTGATAGTCTAACTTGAAAGGGGATCACAAACTTATCCAGATATGATAGGGCTTGAGGTTAAACAAACCATTAACATTGTTGCCATCCTGCATACTGCAACTCCTGCATACTGCCTCAAGTGTGGAGGTGAACCTGCGACAGTAGACTAGTCCTAGGAATGAGTAAAGTAGTCCTAGGAATAAGTAACGTAATCCTAGGAATGAGCAAAGTCATCCTAGGAATGAGTAAAGTAATCCTAGCAATAAGTAAAGTAATCCTAGGAATGAATTAAGTAATCCTAGGATCATGGATAGTAATCCTATGAATAAGTAAAGTCATCCTAGGAATGAGTAATGTAATCCTAGAAATTAGTAAAGTAGCCCTAGGAATGAGTAAAGTATTCTTAGGAATGAGTAAAGTAGTCCTAGGAATGAGGAAAGTAGTCCTAGGAATGAGTAAAGTAATCCTAGGAATGAGCAAAGTCATCCTAGGAATGAGTAAAGTAGTCCTAGGAATGAGTAAAGTAGTCATAGGAATGAGTAAAGTAATCCTAAGAATGAGCAAAGTCATCCTAGGAATGAGTAAAGTAATCCTATCAATAAGTAAAGTAATCCTAGGAATGAATGAAGTAATCCTAGGATTGAGAATAGTAATCATATGAATAGGCAAAGTAATCCTAGGAATGAGTAATGTAATCCTAGAAATGAGTAAAGTAGCCCTAGGAATGAGTAAAGTATTCCTAGGAATGAGTAAAGTAGTCCTAGGAATGAGGAAAGTATTCATAGGAATGAGTAAAGTAATCCTAGCAATAAGTAAAGTAATCCTAGGAATGAATGAAGTAATCCTAGGAATGAGTAAAGTAATCCTATGAATAAGTAAAGTAATCCTAGGAATGAGTAATGTAATCCTAGAAATGAGTAAAGTAGTCCTAGGAATGAGTAAAGTATTCCTAGGAATGAGTAAAGATGTCCTAGGAATGAGTAAAGTAGTCCTAGGAATAAGGAAAGTAGTCCTAGGAATGAGTAAAGTAATCCTAGAAATGAGTAAAGTAGCCCTAGGAATGAGTAAAGTATTTCTAGGAATGAGTAAAGTAGTCCTAGGAATGAGTAAAGTAGACCTAGGAATGAGTAAAGTAATATCTGAGGAGGAAGTGTGTTGCAGTAGAAGGTAAAAAGTGAACCTGATCAGGTTCCAAGGTTTTTAATAGAGGTGTTGTCAGGGGGTGGTGTATGGAGCCAAGGAGTGAAGCGAATGGAGAATGATAAAGAACAGTTTATTGAATGTGCTGAAGAGATGCAGGGTTCGCTGGACGGACGGACTGGAGCGGGCAGACTGGACTTTCCGGGATGCAGGTGAAGTGCGGACAGATTCTTGGGAGAGAGATGTCAACAGGTTAGTCTCAGTTTTACACGACAGAATCAGACAACGTACACGACTGGTTACCACGATGAGTAGTATAATCCAGCGATGACTGGATGTCTGTGTGGTGGTTATATGGAGGTGAGGTGATGATCTGATGTCTTCCAGCTGCGCCGTCCTAATCGCGGTGACAATAGGCAGTCCAAATATGGGCAACAGGAAGCACTGATTGCAGATTCGCACGGGCCGTGACAGGTGTTATGCAGGTAAATATCTCAGGAAGCCACCTTTCTCAATGGTAAGAGTGAGGAGGATCCAGGTATAGCTCCACATTCACCATAGAAACACCATGACGATCCAGAAAGAAGTGAAGCCCAAGATAGTCTATGATAGGAAGAGTGAATCCTTCACTATATCTCATCTCCATGGAAATCAGCAGGACCTTCACAGTTCATTTCAAACAAAGGCAGAGACCTAGATACGACATGATACAACCTGGATATGACTTGATATGACCTGGAGATGACCTGGATATGACATGATGCGACCTGGATACGACATTATAAGACCTGGATGCGACATGATATGACTTGGATACAACATGATACAATCTGGATACGACCTGGATTTGACCTGGATATGACCTGGATACGACCTGGATACGATCTGGATACGACCTGGATACGATCTGGATAGGACCTGGATACATCATGATACGACCTGGATACAACATGATATGACCTGGATACGACATGATACGACCTGGATATGGCATTATATGACCTGGATATGACATGATACGACCTGGATACGACCTGGATATGACATCATAAGACCTGGGTATGACATGATACAACCTGGATACGACATTATACGACCTTGATATGATCTGGATATGACATGATACAACCTGGATACGACATGATACGACCTGGAAACGACCTGGGTATGACATGATACGACCTGGATACGACATTATACGACCTGGATACGACCTGAATACAACATGATACAACCTGGATGCGATATGATTTGACCTGGAAACAACGACCTGGATACGACCTGAATACAACATGATACAACCTGGATACGATATGATACGACCTGAATACGACCTGGATATGACATGATACAACCTGGATACGACCTGGATACGACATGATACGACCTGGATATGGCATTATATGACCTGGATACGACATGATACGACCTGGATATGACCTAGATATGATCTGGATACGACATGATACGACCTGAATACGACCTGGATACGACATGATACGACCTGGATACGACATGATACGACCTGGATATGGCATTATATGACCTGGATACGACATGATACGACCTGGGTATGACATGATATGACCTGAATACGACATTATACGACCTTGATATGATCTGGATATGACATGATACAACCTGGATACGACATGATACGACCTGGATACGACCTGGATACGACATGATACGACCTGGATACAACCTGGACACTCCACTCGCATGTGAATGAAATTAACTTGGCTATGACGCTCCTTGTAAGCTTTCCCTGCCAGCATCTTACACCCTGCAGTTATGTGCTGGATTGTCTCAGGGGCCTCTTTGCACAGTCTACACCTGGGGTCTTGTCTTGTATCGTAGATCTGGGCCTCTATTGCTCTGGTGCTCAAGGCCTGCTCCTGTGCAGCTATGATCAGTGCCTCTATGGTGTCTTTCATTCCAGCCCTTTCTAGCCATTGGTAGGATTTCTCCATATCAGCCACTTCAGTTATCTGTCGGTGGTACATCCCATGGAGGGGCTTTTCCTCCGATGATGGTTCCTCCATCACCACATGACCTGTTCTCCACTGTCTGAGACATTCACCGAGCACTTCGTCCGTTGAGGCCATTACCTGATGTATTCAAGGATGTTGGATGTTTCATCCTGGATAGTGGTTCTGACACTCGCTAGTCGTCTGCCTCCTTCCTTGCGCTTAGTGTACAGTCTCAGGGTGCTGGATTTGGGATGGAATCCTCCATGCATGGTCAGAAGCTTTCGTGTTTTCACATCTGTGGTCTGAATCTCTTCTTTTGGCCAGCTTATTATTCCCGCAGGGTATCTCATGACCAGCAGGGCATAGCTGTTAATTTCCTGGACCTTGTTCTTGCCATTGAGCTGACTCCTTAGGACTTGCCTTACTCGTTGGAGGTATTTGGCTGTGGCTGCTTTTCTTGTGGCCTGTTCAAGGTTGCCATTTGCTTGTGGGATTCCAAGGTACTTGTAGCTGTCCTCAATGTCTGCTATTCTGCCGTCTGGGAGTGAGACCCCTTCTGTATGGACTACCTTCCCTCTCTTTGTCACCATCCGCCCACACTTCTCAAGTCCGAATGACATTTCGATGTCATTGCTGTAGATCCTGGTTGTGTGGATCAGTGAGTCAATGTCTCGCTCGCTCTTGGCGTACAGCTTGATGTCATCCATGTAGAGGAGGGGACCGATGGTGGACCCATTCCTACCCCCTACCTAGTGCCCTACATAGGGGTCACGCCATTTTTTCGTAGTGTCCGAATGTCCAGAGAGAAAAAAGTAGGGCACTCAAAATTACTCTCAGTGCATCTTGAAAAGTAGTGAATATCGATGGTCACTCGACGTGTCAATATAGACCACAATGAATTTTGAGCAGAAGCTCAACATGGCGCAAGGAGGCGAAAAAAACTGAGCTGCGCAAAATTACCTATAAGCAAACAAACAAAGAATAAAATACAACATAAGGAATAAAAGTAAAAATATTTGCACACAACTTTGGATTGGATTTGGAATGACTTATTAACGCGGGTTGTGGTTGCCGTGGTGATGGCGGTAGTGACGTGGTTTGCAGCGACAAAAAAATAGGCTTTGTGTCTGAATCGCCAAGAGAATGAGTCATTATGTAGTGTGCTATGTTTTGCAGCCCTATGTAATGAACGAGGGGTTAGGGAGTAGGGTGGATATTCGGACACAGCCATGGTTTTCTACATTCTCAGATAACTGTGCTACTTGTTAGCATTGCTGCTTCCTGCTGTTGGCTAACATCTATAGTGTAGGATCTCATGCTGGACCCTGTGCCAGTGGCTTTTTGATAAAGTCCTGTTTTGGTTAAAATAAAAGATGCAGTGTCATCTGATCTTCCCTTTCTTCAATAGTTTATCCCTTCTGTCCTTCTTCTGTCTTTGTTTTAACTTGGTAATGTTTTCGGCTGCGTTATGGCTAGTGGCATGAAGCTCTTTTCTCATTCTTTTTATTTGAAATCTTTTAAGTCCAGTATCTTTCTCTCTAACATCTGTTTTCATCCAGTGAGAGGACATATAATGAACATGTTTGGGGTTCCTACCTCTACCTCTAATCCTAACCTGGTTTCTGGAACCTCTGGTTGGGTGGTGGTGGGTCACACCTGGTCCTCATTCATTTTTGATCACTGCTGCCTTTCCTACTTTCTATCATGAACACATTAAAAGCCCAGAAAGAAGACTGTCAAAATACAAACACTCAGTCTCTGGGTCATTTATACAGTGACTGGTGCTGGAGTCAGAACAAGAACCAAAGCAAAACCCAGTCAGGGAAGGATCAGCTGAGTTCAAAACTAATCTTGTTTTGCTGAAGCAGCGTTGGAAAGTTGGAAAGCCAGCTTTACAAACAGCTTTCCTGTCTGCAGTTTTTCAGAGAAATATTTTAAGGTTCTGGAAGAAATGAGGAAGTTTCTGTTCTGAGTCACAGATGAAATTGCCAGATTCAGCAGATTCTGTTTTAGGGTGGGAGGGTCAGGCTGTAAACCTCTCTCAGGCCTCGTTTACATGACAGCACCGACACCCGAGTAAAACACTGAAGCTTTATTGTTGGGTTTTGCCCTTTTGTTTCCATGGTAACAGATGAAAGCACAAAGATTTGAGTCAGAGATCCAGAGTGAAATTTTCTTGAAACATAAAGCAATTCTTGTCCATGTAAATGTGAACCACCTCGGTCGGCGGACCACTGTGTTCTAGTTTGGTCTTTTGGTGCAGAGATAATTAGTTCACCTGATGTACACAGATTCACCAGATACGACCTGGACTTGACATGGATACGATCTGGATACGACCTGGATACAACCTGGATATGATCTGAATACGAACTGGATATGATCTGGATAAGACCTGGATACGACATGATACGACCTGGATACGAGCTAAATACGAACTGGATATGATCTGGATAGGACCTGGATACGACATGATACGACCTAGATACAACCTGGAGACGGCATTATATGACCTAGATACGACATGATACAACCTGGATGCGATCTAAATACGACATGATATGACCTGGATACGATCTGGATATGACATGATATGACCTGGATACGACATTATATGACCTGGATATGACATGATACAACCTGGATATGACTTGACACGACCTGGATATGACCTGGGTATGACCTGGATACGACCTGGATACGATCTGGATACGACCTGGATACGACGTGGATATGATCTGGATACAAACTGGATACGATCTGGATAGGACCTGGATACATCATGATACGACCTGGATACAACATGATACAACCTGGATACAATCTGGATACGACATGATACAACCTAGATACGACATGATACGACTTGGATACGACATTATATGACCTGGATACGACATGATACAACCTGGATATGACCTGGATTTGACCTGAATTTGACCTGGATACCACCTTGATATAACCTGGATATTGTCTGGATACGACCTGGATACGACCTGGATACGATCTGGATACAATCTGGATACGATCTTATATGATATGATACAACCTGGATATGACTTGATAGGACCTGGAGATGACCTGGATATGACAGGATGCAACCTGGATACGACATTATAAGACCTGGATATGACATGATATGACCTGGAGACGACATGATACAATCTGGATACGACCTGGATTTGACCTGGATATGACCTGGATACAACCTGAATATGAACTGGATACGACCTGGATACGATCTGGATAGGACCTGGATACATCATGATACGACCTGGATAGGACATGATACGACCTGGATACGACCTAGTTACGACATGATACAACCTGGATACGACATGATACGACCTGGATACGACCTGGATATGACATGATACGACCTGGATACGACCTGGACTTGACATGATATGACCTGGATACGACATGATACGACCTGGATATGACATTATATGACCTGGATATGACATGATACGACCTGGATACGACATGATATGACCTGGATACGACCTGGATACAACATGATACGACCTGGATACGACATGATACGACCTGGATATGACCTGGATACGACATGATACGACCTGGATACGACCTAGATACGACATGATACGACCTGGATACAACCTGACACTCCACTCGCATGTGAATGAAATTAACTTGGCTATGACGCTCCTTGTAAGCTTTCCCTGCCAGCATCTTACACCCTGCAGCTATATGCTGGATTGTCTCAGGGGCCTCTTTGCACAGTCTGCACCTGGGGTCTTGTCTTGTATCGTAGATCTGGGCCTCTATTGCTCTGGTGCTCAAGGCCTGCTCCTGTGCAGCTATGATCAGTGCCTCTGTGGTGTCTTTCATTCCAGCCCTTTCTAGCCATTGGTAGGATTTCTCCATATCAGCCACTTCAGTTATCTATCGGTGGTACATCCCATGGAGGGGCTTTTCCTCCAATGATGGTTCCTCCATCACCACATGATCTGTTTTCCACTGCCTGAGACATTCACCGAGCACTTCGTCCATTGAGGCCATCTTCCTGATGTATTCAAGGATGTTGGATGTTTCATCCTGGATAGTGGTTCTGACACTCACTAGTCGTCTGCCTCCTTCCTTGCGCTTAGTGTACAGTGTCAGGGTGCTGGATTTGGGATGGAATCCTCCATGCATGGTCAGAAGCTTTCGTGTTTTCACATCTGTGGTCTGAATCTCTTCTTTTGGCCAGCTTATTATTCCCGCAGGGTATCTGATGACCAGCAGGGCATAGCTGTTAATTCCTGGACCTTGTTCTTGCCATTGAGCTGACTCCTTAGGACTTGCCTTACTTGTTGGAGGTATTTGGCTGTGGCTGCTTTTCTTGTGGCCTGTTCGAGGTTGCCATTTGCTTGTGGGATTCCAAGGTACTTGTAGCTGCTGTCTGCTATTCTGCCGTCTAGAAGTGAGACCCCTTCTGTATAGACTACCTTCCCTCTCTTTGTCACCATCCGCCCACACTTCTCAGGTCCGAATGACATTCCGATGTCATTGCTGTAGATCCTGGTTGTGTGGATCAGTGAGTCAATGTCTCGCTCGCTCTTGGTGTACAGCTTGATGTCATCCATGTAGAGGAGGGGACCGATGGTGGACCCATTCCTGAGTCGGTATCCATAGCCAGCCTTGGTGATTATTTGGCTGAGGGGGTTCAGACCTATGCAGAACAGCACAGGGGATGGGGGATCTCCTTGGTATATGTCACATTTGATGGACGCTTGTGCAACTGGCTTACAGTTGACCTCAAGGGTGGTCTTCCACTGCCTCATTGAGTTTCAAATGAAGGCTCTTAGAGTCCTGTTGATGTTATACATCTCCAACCATCCATGATCCATGTGTGTGACATTGAGTCATAGGCTTTCTTGTAATCAATCCAGGCAGTGCACAGATTGGTATTCCTGGTTCTGCAGTATACATATATATATATATATATATATATATATATATATATATATATATATGTGTGTGTGTGTGTGTGTGTGTGTGTGTGTGTGTGTCATTATGTCATTACGATCTCCCAGACCTTGGCTCCAAAACTTTTTCTCTAACTGGACCTCTTTAAATGTTATTAAACACCCCTGTGCTAGAGTAACATCTACACGGAGCACATGCTAAACTTACCACATAGCATGATTTCTTGAACATCCTTGTCATCAGACAGGTCATCTGCAATAATGTGGCTCAGATATGTGAGAGTGCAGTGGCAGACAGGTAGAAGTGAGGGAAGGCAGACAACCTGTCTTCTATCATGGTCTTGCTCTTTTTGGTGTTTATTTTACATCAGCCATCCCCATACTCTGCAAATTCTAGGAAGCTGCTGGAGACCAGCACTACATGGGCGAAAAATGACCAAATCATCTGTGTAGATAAGGTGATTGATTAGTGAGTCACCAACCCTACAACCTGTATCACATGCATTTAAAGTCAAAGACAATTCATCCACATACATATTACAAAGAAAAAGAGATAAAATTCCACCCTGGCGAACACCACTGGACACATGGAAGGGAATAGATGTCACGTTCCTCCATTTTACTCTCACTGTCTGATGCAAACACCAATAAACCACGACCCCAATTAAAACCCAGGAACCCTACTTTTAGTCAGTGTTAGAAATTAGATTTATATGATCATATGTTTTAGATGCATCAATGAAGCACATAAACGTTTAGGAGTTTTTACTATCATATATTCTTCTAAAATTTCCTTTTAAGCAACTATAAATAAATCAGTGCCATTCTTTCATCTAAAAGCAAACCGGTTGTCCGTACAGGACGTTCCTCTCCAGTCTCCTCAGTAGAACTGTCTCCAGCACTTTGGACGTACCACTGGCCAGAGCTGTAGTTATCTGAGCTCTTCAGCTTCCCCACTTTAACTTTGATAACTGGCACAACAGAGAGCAGAGTCAGGCAACACTCCATGAACTAAACATCCTGTGTAGCTCATCACCACCAGAGGGCGCTGTGATATCATCCAGACCACAGGCCTTATTATTTCCTACCTTCAGTATTGCTTCATGGACTTCAGCAGAAGTGACGTCATCATTAAACTACATTATCCACTACGAACTCATGACTTTTACAAAGTTTCAGCTCATAATACTGTTTCAGCCATAACTGTGAAATTCCATCTGTACTAGATTATAATTAATTATTAAAAGTTTTTATTTCTTTCAAGATTCAACAGATTTATTTGTCATTATACACAGTGCAGGACACAGGTACAACGAAATTGTTTCCAATACAACCTGTCCAAGAGTAGACAGCAACAACATGTAAACACAAACAGGATTAGGCAGACTGAGGCAGCAGCCACGGTGCGGCGCACCTATATTAGTATTAGATATAGATGGAAAAGATAACATGAGGCGAATAAGATGAGGCTAGAGCAAAAAAAGGTATCTCCACACTGGGCCCTTAGGCCCTTAGGCCCAGTGTGGAGATACAAAAAAAGTACATAAAAGTACAAATTCAGACATTCACAGCATAAGAAATACATGGCAGGGGGGAGAGGGGGTGAGGACGCAGCTGAACATGAGCGCATCCAGTCGACCCGCCGCACGGGACTGGAGGGAAGGGGGGAAGGATCGACCAAGGCAGTGAATCATCGGGGGAGGTGTGTCAGTAGTGTATTTGAGTGTGGTGCATGTGTGTGCAGTAAGTGAGCTTGTGAACTTTCTCCCAGTTCATTTTCTCCAGTCTCTGCCACCTGATGATAGTGGGGCGTCCTTGGGAGCTGATACAGGAAAAAGTCCCCCGCCCAAGAGGAGAGTGGGGGGGACTGAGCATCCATCAACATAACCTTCCAGGAGAACTTTATAGCCAGCCATCCAAGGCCAGTACAGGGAGCAGAATCAGATAACAGCCTTTGTTTTAGTTTCAGACCAGAGCTGTTTCATCTGCCTTGAGTCTCTCAGTGGTCCCACTGGCGACTCTAAATCATCCAAATTTATGGGTCAATTTCCATCCAGCCAAGCCGACAGCTTCTCCAAGTTGGTGTCCACCCCACGTACGAGCTCCAGAATCGCAACCAGCTTGCTATTCTGAGCTAGAATAGCCTCCAGTTTACGATTAATCTCCTGCAACGCCAAAGTCTGATTGTTCATAGCTCAACACACACCGGCACAGAAATCCGGCAGCTTGCCAGAGGCCGCCGACAGTGTCCAAATTTTGCGATATGCCAGGAAACCGTCCGCTTCAAACAGCAGAAACCCAGTTATCATCAATCCGAATGTATAGCTGTCTTCAGCGTCCTCGACAGACAAGATCGACAGGCACATGACTTTCCACACTCCCCAGGAATCCATCACATATCCAGCCGAAAACGTTCTGCCAGGACAAGCAGGCTCCCCTACACCTGTTTTCCGGTTAGAATAAATTTGGTCAATTGCATTTTGGGACCAGCTGATCAAATCCATGGTTCTAGATTTGGTTTCAGAAAGAAATGCAGAGAGTCTCTCAGAGATGACAGGACAAGTAGCAGGGCAGAGTGGGGAGGAGGGAGAGCGAAGAAAAGCGTCTGCCTTCGTTGAGAGCCGGAAGAGAATGTCCAGAAGTCATTAACATTAGTTTTTGCAGCTTCCTTGCCAGTGAATCTGACCTCATAGTATTTTTGTTTCTTTTAATACAATGAAGTGCATATTTAAATTAAGCATTAGAGCATTTTTTTATTTTCTAACAGAGGGCCATGTCTGCTTTTGCCCACCTCAGCCCATTTTTAAAAGCATTTCGGGCCTCTGCATGGAGCTCTTCCACATGATCCTTCCAACCTGGCTTAGCATAGCACCCTTTAGTCTGATGTTAACATAGGGGCCTGCTCCAGATACAGAGTGACTCCATGATAGCTCATACCGGGCACAAAATTTCTTAGTGCTGTACATTCTTACAGTTCAGATCCCGACAAAGTAAGGTATCTTTTGAGACCTTAAGATCTTTTCTTAGACCATTTTTACTAACACCATGAGAAAGAGTATATAGTCTGTAGTAGTCAGATCATAATAAATTATCATATTGGTGGAGTCATGAGCATCCACTGCACAGAAGCAGTGGTCCAGCCTGGAACTTCAGTGCCAGGCCTTGCTGGTATAAGTATAGCTCCTATTCTTACATTCGCATTCATGTCACCAACAACATAGCTGCAAATCCTGAATAAAAGACTTACATGCCAATCTACGGAGGTACTCATCCTCATCTGTCTAGACATTCAAAATGATTTTGAATGTCACAATGGAGCAAACATTCCTGGTTTCTACCTGGAAAGAGAATTTGAGGAAGTCTTTGCTCAGCGTGGAATCAGTGAGCTGATGAAGACTACAGTGGGGGTCAGAGAAGCTGCTGGATTAATTTTAATAAAGAATTCAGTTCTAACACATGTCAGCAGTTTGTGTGAGAAATGGATAAACAATTCATATGAGTACATAAGGAATACAACAGAGTATAAATCTGATCCAAGACCTGCTGTAGAAAACAAGTGTTACATGATAAAACGTAAAGGAACTCCTTCTGAAAGCCTTTACAGTCTGTACTGAGGGAACAGAAACCATGAAGTTCATTCCTACAGTCTTAGATTCTAGTCTGAGTTCATAATGACCAGGCATCTGATTGGTCCAGCTGGAGGAGGCCTTGGCAGATGATTTGGGTTAACTAAACCCTCCGTTCGTCTGCCAGGCAGCTGAACTCTTCACATGCAGCTCTCCTCTTCTACATGGCAGCAGGATGATGCAGGAGGTGAAGCAGTTTTCTTTGATGATATAACTTCCTGTACTGCTACTTCCTCCTCTGACTGCAGGATGATGGGAGGATCTGAAAGAGGGCTGCAGAAGAAATAAACTATAGTCATCGTTGTCATGGTAACGCCTCCTGCATAGCGCATTGAATCAGAGCATAACTGATAGCATAACATAACATAAGCATAACATAACTTTCTGAGTTAGCAGCTGACTTTAAAGACTGAACCAGAATGTTTGACCCGAGCCTCAAAATCAAGTTAGAATCTATTTTTACTCCAGGATCATGTCATCTGACCGCAGAACCAGCAGAACCAGCAGAACCAGCTGGACTGGTGGAACCTCTCTTCGACTTGACTTTGCTGACCAGCCCCTTACCCTCCAGTTAGAGGCAGTTAAGCAGATCCTGTGATCTGTTAATATAATCGAGGCTGCTGGCCGGGATGAGATCCAGGGTGCAAAGATTTTCAGACATTTTAACCTGACCCTGAACACACCACAGTGGCAGCATGCTCACAGGCCTCCACCATCATCCCGCCTACGTACAACTGTGTGAGAGATTTTGAGTGTTTTCTTTTTTTTTTTATGTAATTCTGTTTTGATGTCTGTATAGTCTTGTTTTATTTTATTTTTTAATATGCATGAATTGATATGTGCTTGATTTTTTTTAATCATGTATAGCACTTTGTGTCGCCTTCAGCATGAAAAGCGCTTTATAAATAAAGTTTGATTTGATTTACGTCATACCTGACTGCGTCCAGCGCAGTGCCAGTGTTTCCCTCTGTACTGATGTCACCAGCAGGAATGTTGTGGGAGTGGCTTGCCTCCACTAGCTCCTCCTCCAGTAGGTTGACTTTCTCTTCAGGTGGATTTCCTGCAATGAAAAAAGGGGAGCTGAGTTTGCTTTTAGTTTTCTTTTTGACAGCCAATCAGTGATGATGTGTGGAAGGAGTGTGTCACCCCGTCTGTCAGTCTGGTATTCAGCATTTCTGGATGAGCTCCATCTGGATTGAACAACAGCTGGACTGTCATCTTCCAGGAAGTTTTCAGTCAGCTGGATGTAATGCTGACACATAAATAAAACATTTATCTGACTCACAAATACATCTGAGTAAATGATCGTTCATCAGCTGTTGTTGTTTACCTGTTTGTAGGTGTCACTCATCATGTTGCCCACGGCGACAACCAGTGAGGAGAAGGATGGTCTGGACTGGGGTTCGTCTTTCCAGCACTGCTTCATCAGATCATACCTGAGAACATGAACAGAATTCAGCTGACTGCAGACTCCAAACCCTTAGACCCCCTCCCACAGACCGATTCTACCTAGGCTTCTAGACCAGTTCTAACTGGACCTCTAGATTGTTTCAACCTGGACTTCTGGACTGGTTGTAGCTGGACTTCTGGACCAGTTCTATCTGGACCTCTCAACCAATTCTATCTGTACTCTGCCCTGTATCCGATGCTGACAGCAGGGTTCTGATCGACCTTGTTGTTCTGAACAGGTTCTGGATAAAATCTGAGTGGAACAGGTTCTGTCATACATGTCATGTGGAGCGTTTTCTGGTCGGTCCAATCGGAGTCCGTTCTTTAGCGCAGAGGAGAAGACTTGGGTTAACGGGAAGTCCGAGTATGGACGGCCACCTGGAAAACAACAGATTATACTGTCTGTGTGTGAATGGATACTGGTCAGACTGGTCTGTGTGTGAATGTAAGCTGGTCATACTGGACTGTGTGCGGATGGATACTGGTCAGATTGGTCTGTGTGCGGATGGAAACTGGTCAGAATGGTCTGTGTGCGGATGGAAACTGGTCAGAATGGTTTGCGTGTGAATGTAAACTGGTCAGACTGGTCTGTGTGTGGATGGATACTGGTCAGAATGGTCTGTGTGTGGAAGGATACTGGTCAGAATGGTCTGTGTGTGAATGGATACTGGTCAGACTGGTCTGTGTGTGAAGGTAGACTGGTCAGACTGGTCTGTGTGCGGATGGATACTGGTCAGAATGGTCTGTGTGCGGATGGATCCTGGTCAGACTGGTCTGTGTGTGGACGGATACTGGTCAGATTGGTCTGTGTGTGGACGGATACTGGTCAGATTGGTCTGTGTGCGGATGGATACTGGTCAGAATGGTCTGTGTGTGAATGGATACTGGTCAGACTGGTCTGTGTGTGAAGGTAGACTGGTCAGACTGGTCTGTGTGCGGATGGATACTGGTCAGAATGGTCTGTTTGTGAATGTAAACTGATCAGACTGGTCTGTGTGCGGACGGATACTGGTCAGAATGGTCTGTGTGTGAATGGATACTGGTCAGACTGGTCTGTGTGTGAAGGTAAACTGGTCAGACTGGTCTGTGTGCGGATGGATACTGGTCAGACTGGTCTGTGTGTGAATGTAAGCTGGTCAGACTGGTCTGTGTGTGGATGGATACTGGTCAGATTGGTCTGTGTGCGGATGGATACTGGTCAGATTGGTCTGTGTGCGGATGGATCCTGGTCAGACTGGTCTGTGTGTGAAGGTAAACTGGTCAGACTGGTCTGTGTGCGGATGGATACTGGTCAGAATGGTCTGTTTGTGAATGTAAACTGATCAGACTGGTCTGTGTGCGGACGGATACTGGTCAGAATGGTCTGTGTGTGAATGGATACTGGTCAGACTGGTCTGTGTGTGAAGGTAAACTGGTCAGACTGGTCTGTGTGCGGATGGATACTGGTCAGACTGGTCTGTGTTTGAATGTAAACTGGTCAGAATGGTCTGTTTGCGGATGTAAACTGGTCAGAATGGTCTGTGTGTGAATGTAAACCGGTCAGACTGGTCTGTGTGTGAATGTGAACTGGTCAGATTGGTCTGTGTGCGGATGTAAACTGGTCAGACTGGTCTGTGTGAGAATGTAAACTGGTCAGACTGGTCTGTGTGTGAACGGATACTGGTCAGACTGGTCTGCGTGCGGATGGATACTGGTCAGACTGGTCTGTGTGCGGACGGATACTGGTCAGACTGGTCTGTGTGCGTATGGATACTGGTCAGAATGGTCTGTTTGTGAATGTAAACTGATCAGACTGGTCTGTGTGCGGACGGATACTGGTCAGAATGGTCTGTGTGTGAATGGATACTGGTCAGACTGGTCTGTGTGTGAAGGTAAACTGGTCAGACTGGTCTGTGTGCGGATGGATACTGGTCAGACTGGTCTGTGTTTGAATGTAAACTGGTCAGAATGGTCTGTTTGCGGATGCAAACTGGTCAGAATGGTTTGTGTGTGAATGTAAACTGGTCAGACAGGTCTGTGTGCGGATGTAAACTGGTCAGACTGGTCTGTGTGTGAATGTAAACTGGTCAGACTGGTCTGTGTGTGAATGGATACTGGTCAGACTGGTCTGTGTGTGAATGTAAGCTGGTCAGACTGGTCTGTGTGCGGATGGATACTGGTCAGATTGGTCTGTGTGCGGATGGATACTGGTCAGACTGGTCTGTGTGCGGATGTAAACTGGTCAGACTGGTCTGTGTGCGGATGGATACTGGTCAGACTGGTCTGTGTGTGAATGTAAACTGGTCAGACCGGTCTGTGTGCGGACGGATACTGGTCAGACTGGTCTGTGTGTGAATGTAAACTGGTCAGACTGGTCTGTGTGTGAATGTAAACTGGTCAGACTGGTCTGTGTGCGGATGGATACTGGTCAGACTGGTCTGTGTGTGGACGGATACTGGTCAGAATGGTCTGTGTGCGTATGGATACTGGTCAGACTGGTCTGTGTGCGGACGGATACTGGTCAGACTGGTCTGTGTGTAGATGGATACTGGTCAGACTGGTCCATGTGCGAATGTAAACTGGTCAGACTGGTCTGTGTGTGAATGTAAACTGGTCAGACTGGTCTGTGTGCGGATGGATACTGGTCAGACTGGTCTGTGTGTGAATGTAAACTGGTCAGACTGGTTGTGTGAGGATGTAAACTGGTCAGAATGGTCTGTGTGTGAATGGATACTGGTCAGAATGGTCTGTTTGTGAATGTAAACTGGTCAGACTGGTCTGTGTGCGGACGGATACTGGTCAGAATGGTCTGTGTGAGAATGTAAACTGGTCAGACTGGTCTGTGTGTGAATGGATACTGGTCAGACTGGTCTGCTTGCGGATGGATACTGGTCAGACTGGTCTGTGTGCGGACAGATACTGGTCAGACTGGTCTGTGTGTGAATGGATACTGGTCAGACTGGTCTGTTTGCGGATGGATACTGGTCAGACTGGTCTGTGTGCGGACGTAAACTGGTCAGACTGGTCTGTGTGTGAATGGATACTGGTCAGACTGGTCTGTGTGCGGATGGATACTGGTCAGACTGGTCTGTGTGCGGACGTAAACTGGTCAGACTGGTCTGTGTGTGAATGGATACTGGTCAGACTGGTCTGTGTGCGGACGGATACTGGTCAGAATGGTCTGTGTGTGAATGGATACTGGTCAGACTGGTCTGTTTGTGAATGTAAACTGATCAGACTGGTCTGTGTGCAGACGGATACTGGTCAGAATGGTCTGTCTGTGAATGGATACTGGTCAGACTGGTCTGTGTGTGAAGGTAAACTGGTCAGACTGGTCTGTGTGCGGATGGATACTGGTCAGAATGGTCTGTTTGTGAATGTAAACTGGTCAGACTGGTCTGTGTGCGGACGGATACTGGTCAGAATGGTCTGTGTGAGAATGTAAACTGGTCAGACTGGTCTGTGTGTGAATGGATACTGGTCAGACTGGTCTGCTTGCGGATGGATACTGGTCAGACTGGTCTGTGTGCGGACAGATACTGGTCAGACTGGTCTGTGTGTGAATGGATACTGGTCAGACTGGTCTGTTTGCGGATGGATACTGGTCAGACTGGTCTGTGTGCGGACGTAAACTGGTCAGACTGGTCTGTGTGTGAATGGATACTGGTCAGACTGGTCTGTGTGCGGATGGATACTGGTCAGACTGGTCTGTGTGCGGACGTAAACTGGTCAGACTGGTCTGTGTTTGAATGGATACTGGTCAGACTGGTCTGTGTGCGGACGGATACTGGTCAGAATGGTCTGTGTGTGAATGGATACTGGTCAGACTGGTCTGTTTGTGAATGTAAACTGATCAGACTGGTCTGTGTGCAGACGGATACTGGTCAGAATGGTCTGTCTGTGAATGGATACTGGTCAGACTGGTCTGTGTGTGAAGGTAAACTGGTCAGACTGGTCTGTGTGCGGATGGATACTGGTCAGACTGGTCTGTGTTTGAATGTAAACTGGTCAGAATGGTCTGTTTGCGGATGTAAACTGGTCAGAATGGTCTGTGTGTGAATGTAAACTGGTCAGACTGGTCTGTGTGCGGATGTAAACTGGTCAGACTGGTCTGTGTGTGAATGTAAACTGGTCAGACTGGTCTGTGTGTGAATGGATACTGGTCAGACTGGTCTGTGTGCGAATGTAAGCTGGTCAGACTGGTCTGTGTGCGGATGGATACTGGTCAGATTGGTCTGTGTGCGGATGGATACTGGTCAGACTGGTCTGTGTGCGGATGTAAACTGGTCAGACTGGTCTGTGTGTGAATGTAAACTGGTCAGACTGGTCTGTGTGCGGATGGATACTGGTCAGACTGGTCTGTGTCTGAATGTAAACTGGTCAGACTGGGCTGTGTGCGGACGGATACTGGTCAGACTGGTCTGTGTGTGAATGTAAACTGGTCAGACTGGTCTGTGTGTGAATGTAAACTGGTCAGACTGGTCTGTGTGCGGATGGATACTGGTCAGACTGGTCTGTGTGTGGACGGATACTGGTCAGACTGGTCTGTGTGCGGATGGATACTGGTCAGACTGGTCTGTGTGTGGACGGATACTGGTCAGAATGGTCTGTGTGCGTATGGATACTGGTCAGACTGGTCTGTTTGTGAATGTAAACTGATCAGACTGGTCTGTGTGCGGATGGATACTGGTCAGAATGGTCTGTGTGTGAATGGATACTGGTCAGACTGGTCTGTGTGTGAAGGTAAACTGGTCAGACTGGTCTGTGTGCGGATGGATACTGGTCAGACTGGTCTGTGTGAGAATGTAAACTGGTCAGACTGGTCTGTGTGTGAATGTAAACTGGTCAGACTGGTCTGTGTGTGGATGTAAACTGGTCAGACTGGTCTGTGTGAGAATGTAAACTGGTCAGACTGGTCTGTGTGCGAATGGACACTGGTCAGACTGGTCTGCGTGCGGATGGATACTGGTCAGACTGGTCTGTGTGCGGACGGATACTGGTCAGACTGGTCTGTGTGTGAATGGATACTGGTCAGACTGGTCTGTTTGCGGATGGATACTGGTCAGACTGGTCTGTGTGCGGACGTAAACTGGTCAGACTGGTCTGTGTGTGAATGGATACTGGTCAGACTGGTCTGTGTGTGGATGGATACTGGTCAGATTGGTCTGTGTGCGGATGGATACTGGTCAGAATGGTCTGTGTGTGAATGGATACTGGTCAGACTGGTCTGTGTGTGAAGGTAAACTGGTCAGACTGGTCTGTGTGCGGATGGATACTGGTCAGAATGGTCTGTTTGTGAATGTAAACTGATCAGACTGGTCTGTGTGCGGACGGATACTGGTCAGAATGGTCTGTGTGTGAATGGATACTGGTCAGACTGGTCTGTGTGTGAAGGTAAACTGGTCAGACTGGTCTGTGTGCGGATGGATACTGGTCAGAATGGTCTGTGTGTGAATGTAAACTGGTCAGACTGGTCTGTGTGTGAATGTAAACTGGTCAGACTGGTCTGTGTGAGAATGTAAACTGGTCAGACTGGTCTGTGTGTGAATGGATACTGGTCAGACTGGTCTGCTTGCGGATGGATACTGGTCAGACTGGTCTGTGTGCGGACGGATACTGGTCAGACTGGTCTGTGTGTGAATGGATACTGATCAGACTGGTCTGTTTGCGGATGGATACTGGTCAGACTGGTCTGTGTGCGGACGTAAACTGGTCAGACTGGTCTGTGTGTGAATGGATACTGGTCAGACTGGCCTGTGTGCGGATGGATACTGGTCAGACTGGTCTGTGTGCGGACGTAAACTGGTCAGACTGGTCTGTGTGTGAATGGATACTGGTCAGACCGGTCTGTGTGCGGACGGATACTGGTCAGAATGGTCTGTGTGTGAATGGATACTGGTCAGACTGGTCTGTTTGTGAATGTAAACTGATCAGACTGGTCTGTGTGCAGACGGATACTGGTCAGAATGGTCTGTGTGTGAATGGATACTGGTCAGACTGGTCTGTGTGTGAAGGTCAACTGGTCAGACTGGTCTGTGTGCGGATGGATACTGGTCAGACTGGTCTGTGTTTGAATGTAAACTGGTCAGAATGGTCTGTTTGCGGATGTAAACTGGTCAGAATGGTCTGTGTGTGAATGTAAACTGGTCAGACTGGTCTGTGTGCGGATGTAAACTGGTCAGACTGGTCTGTGTGTGAATGTAAACTGGTCAGACTGGTCTGTGTGTGAATGGATACTGGTCAGACTGGTCTGTGTGCGAATGTAAGCTGGTCAGACTGGTCTGTGTGCGGATGGATACTGGTCAGATTGGTCTGTGTGCGGATGGATACTGGTCAGACTGGTCTGTGTGCGGATGTAAACTGGTCAGACTGGTCTGTGTGTGAATGTAAACTGGTCAGACTGGTCTGTGTGCGGATGGATACTGGTCAGACTGGTCTGTGTGTGGACGGATACTGGTCAGACTGGTCTGTGTGCGGATGGATACTGGTCAGACTGGTCTGTGTGTGGACGGATACTGGTCAGAATGGTCTGTGTTTGAATGTAAACTGGTCAGAATGGTCTGTTTGCGGATGTAAACTGGTCAGAATGGTCTGTGTGTGAATGTAAACTGGTCAGACTGGTCTGTGTGCGGATGTAAACTGGTCAGACTGGTCTGTGTGTGAATGTAAACTGGTCAGACTGGTCTGTGTGTGAATGGATACTGGTCAGACTGGTCTGTGTGCGAATGTAAGCTGGTCAGACTGGTCTGTGTGCGGACGGATACTGGTCAGACTGGTCTGTGTGTGAATGTAAACTAGTCTGTGTGTGAATGTAAACTGGTCAGACTGGTCTGTGTGCGGATGGATACTGGTCAGACTGGTCTGTGTGTGGACGGATACTGGTCAGAATGTTCTGTGTGCGTATGGGTACTGGTCAGACTGGTCTGTGTGTGGACGGATACTGGTCAGACTGGTCTGTGTGTGGATGGATACTGGTCAGACTGGTCCATGTGCGAATGTAAACTGGTCAGACTGGTCTGTGTGTGAATGTAAACTGGTCAGACTGGTCTGTGTGCGGATGGATACTGGTCAGACTGGTCTGTGTGTGAATGTAAACTGGTCAGACTGGTTGTGTGCGGATGTAAACTGGTCAGAATGGTCTGTGTGTGAATGGATACTGGTCAGAATGGTCTGTTTGTGAATGTAAACTGGTCAGACTAGTCTGTGTGCGGACGGATACTGGTCAGAATGGTCTGTGTGCGTATGGATACTGGTCAGACTGGTCTGTGTGTGGACGGATACTGGTCAGACTGGTCTGTGTGCGGATGGATACTGGTCAGACTGGTCTGTGTGTGAATGTAAACTGGTCAGACTGGTCTGTGTGCGGATGTAAACTGGTCAGACTGGTCTGTGTGTGAATGTAAACTGGTCAGACTGGTCTGTGTGCGGATGGATACTGGTCAGACTGGTCTGTGTGTGGACGGATACTGGTCAGACTGGTCTGTGTGCGGATGGATACTGGTCAGACTGGTCTGTGTGTGGACGGATACTGGTCAGAATGGTCTGTGTTTGAATGTAAACTGGTCAGAATGGTCTGTTTGCGGATGTAAACTGGTCAGAATGGTCTGTGTGTGAATGTAAACTGGTCAGACTGGTCTGTGTGCGGATGTAAACTGGTCAGACTGGTCTGTGTGTGAATGTAAACTGGTCAGACTGGTCTGTGTGTGAATGGATACTGGTCAGACTGGTCTGTGTGCGAATGTAAGCTGGTCAGACTGGTCTGTGTGCGGACGGATACTGGTCAGACTGGTCTGTGTGTGAATGTAAACTAGTCTGTGTGTGAATGTAAACTGGTCAGACTGGTCTGTGTGCGGATGGATACTGGTCAGACTGGTCTGTGTGTGGACGGATACTGGTCAGAATGTTCTGTGTGCGTATGGGTACTGGTCAGACTGGTCTGTGTGTGGACGGATACTGGTCAGACTGGTCTGTGTGTGGATGGATACTGGTCAGACTGGTCCATGTGCGAATGTAAACTGGTCAGACTGGTCTGTGTGTGAATGTAAACTGGTCAGACTGGTCTGTGTGCGGATGGATACTGGTCAGACTGGTCTGTGTGTGAATGTAAACTGGTCAGACTGGTTGTGTGCGGATGTAAACTGGTCAGAATGGTCTGTGTGTGAATGGATACTGGTCAGAATGGTCTGTTTGTGAATGTAAACTGGTCAGACTAGTCTGTGTGCGGACGGATACTGGTCAGAATGGTCTGTGTGCGTATGGATACTGGTCAGACTGGTCTGTGTGTGGACGGATACTGGTCAGACTGGTCTGTGTGCGGATGGATACTGGTCAGACTGGTCTGTGTGTGAATGTAAACTGGTCAGACTGGTCTGTGTGCGGATGGATACTGGTCAGACTGGTCTGTGTGTGGACGGATACTGGTCAGAATGGTCTGTGTGCGTATGGATACTGGTGAGACTGGTCTGTGTGTGGACGGATACTGGTCAGACTGGTCTGTGTGTGGATGGATACTGGTCAGACTGGTCCATGTGTGAATGTAAACTGGTCAGACTGGTCTGTTTGTGAATGTAAACTGGTCAGACTGGTCTGTGTGCGGACGGATACTGGTCAGATTGGTCTGTTTGCGGATGCATACTGGTCAGATTGGTCTGTGTGTGGATGGATACTGGTCAGACTGGTCCATGTGCGAATGTAAACTGGTCAGACTGGTCTGTGTGTGAAGGTAAACTGGTCAGACTGGTCTGTGTGCAGATGGATACTGGTCAGACTGGTCTGTGTATGAATGTAAACTGGTCGGACTGGTCTGTGTGAAGATGGTCAGACCCAGTGAGAAGATCTCCCAAAGGAGGACTCCAAAGGACCAGACATCACTCTGAAAGCTGTAGATGTTCTGGAAGATACTTTCTGGAGACATCCACTTCAGTGGAAGAAAGCTCTGCAACCAGATCAGCAGCACAGGTGAACACTTTGTGTAGTGATGTAACAGAAGGTGTTGTAATGTCACAGGATGTGTGACTTGTGTTTTTATCTCAGTGTGCTGACGAACATTTCCTCTGACAATGTAATCCTGGTGCTTCAGCAGGTCTCTTGCCAAACCAAAGTCACAGACCTTCACCAGCTTCCCGTCACAGATCAGGACGTTCCTCGCTGCCAGGTCTCTGTGGACACACTGGAGGGCATTCAACACAGGAGTCACATCAACATGGCAGACACCCAACAGACCTCTGTCCACATATTCCTTTAGCTAACAGATGGGATGGATTCATGAACAAAATTGTTTCAATCAGAGAGAAAATCCATGACTGTTCATGAAGATTTTCTCCTAATTAACCCTTAAGAATTAAATAATTGATTTGATAATCCTTTCACACACACATAGAACTTTCTGCTCACTGGTTGATCTTTGGCTGCTCCTGATTGGACATTACCGTCAATCTAAGCTCTCTGATTGGTGGAAAGTCTGACAGGAAGTGGCTTCATCATCATGTCCAGGTCTAAAGAGAGGTCTCTTAGCAACATAGTAGTGATAGTGATGTTTTTATGATGAAATATGATAAATAATGCTGTTATCATGGATCATTGTGGATTTACCAGATAGAGTCTCTGAATAAAACTACATTTAGTGGCTGGATTGTAAACCTCCTGGACGGGATAGAAATGCCGAGAAAACTTCAGTAGATCAACTAAAGGGTAGCTATCCATCACAGTTTACCCCACAGAGCTACACACCACCACTCCTGAGACATTGTTCTAGTGGAGTTTAACTTCTATACTTCGTCTCAGCTTTACTGGTCAGATCACTAAGATGTAAGTGATGCATGAGCAAACCTTTCTGAAGGAGAGGAATTCCATGGCTTGAGAAATCTGGAAGGAGAAGCTGATTAGGTCATTGTGGGTGAGAAGAGGTGAGTCATTGAGGAGGAGTGATGACGCCTCCTGCTGGTCTGAAGGAGAAAGTTTCTGGTATCAGATGTGTTAGCCTGGTCCTACCAGAAGGGTTTAAAGTACCAAGTAGTCTCACAATTTAGGCTTCTGAACATAAATGATTAATACAAGTCTGAAAGATCATATTTGTTCCATCAGAAACGACTTCCTGTTTGTGTTGAAGTGGTCACATGACCACAGAACAGTAACAGGTGTATTACCTGCTGGTATGTGTGCTGTCTCATACACGGCGGGCTTGATGGCGGCATGGCTGAGCTCCTTCATAGCAACGTACTGAACACTCTCCTCTTTGTTCATGTCCATGTAGCCGCCATCACTGTCACTGTGGGCGAGAGGCAGTCAGTGCAGAGAGAGAGAGAGAGAGAGAGAGAGAGAGAGAGAGAGCGAGAGAGATGGGGGGACTGTACCTCTTGGTGGGTGTGTAACCCTGGAGCAAGGTGTGTCTGTTCTTCTGCAGGTAGGTCAGGAGGTCTCCATGACGACAGAACTCTGTGATCAGATAAACCGGACCTGGACAGATGGGAAAACACGAATCAAATCATTCCAGGATTCAGAATGATTTCTCAACAGATCCTTCTGATGGTGGAAAGTGATTTCTCTTCTTGAGAAAAGTCATTTTCAGGTGAATTCGTGATGTTTTCTACAGTCTATTGTTGGGATTTTAAAGCCTAAAACTAAAGAAAAGTATATTTAATGAAAAGTAAAAACTAAACGATTAATCTGATATCCTGGGGGTATTAATATTCAGACTCTGCACCAGCCACCTGCCTGGTGGGCATCAACTGCAACTACAGACTTCACTTCATAATATCTGAAACTAGTCTGTAGTTTATAATAACTTCCAAAACAAGCTGCAGCCTCCACCTTCTGTAGAAGAACTGTTCATGTTACGTGGCATTTGGAGAAAATGGCATTAATAACAGTTTGTAGTCTGCTTTTTGTAAAGAGAATTTCACTGAAACCGCAGTACTTCCAGCAACGTTATGATGTCAGGATTCTGGAAAATCCTCAGTCCTGGTTCTTTTAGACTTGTCCTAAAAACAGACTAATTGATCTGGTTGGACTTCCTGGACCTGTCCTGAACCGGTTTTCTTCAAAGACTTTGTAGTGTTTTCCAAACCAGCTCATGTCTGAGTCTACAGAGATGTCATATGGAATTCCTCAGGACAAGATCAGGATCGGACCAGGACTGGATCAGGACTGGATAAGTACTGATCACTGAGGACGACGACGTGAACTACAGAGGACTAACTAACGCAAAACTGGTGTCAGCAAAACCACCTCCTGATCAATGCAGTAAAACCAAGGAGAAGGTGGTAGATTTTCACAGATGCCGGTCTGCTGTCCCCTTACTGGTGAGCATCCAGGGAACGGATATAGAGAGAGGACTCTTGTAAGTACCTAGGTGTTCACCTAGACCATAAACTGGACTGGACTCAAACACGGACCACTGTACAGGAAGAGTCAGAGCAGTTCTATCTTCTGAGGAGATGGTGATCTTTTGGAGTGAAGGGGGGCTCCTGAGGACCTTCTCTGACTGTGGTGGATCAACCATCCTGTACGGTGTGGTCTGCTGAAGCAGCGGCATCACAGAGAGGGAGAAGAAGAAGCTGGACTAAGCCATTAGGAAGTCCAGCTCTGTCCTGGGCTGGTCTCTGGACACCATGTTGGACCATGAGTCCCCCCTGCTGGACCTCTGTCTGCTCTGGAAACAGCTTCAGGTCCATCCTCGCAGGTTTTTCCTCCTGCTGCTGTCACACTTTACAATGAACACATGAAACTGTATTTAAATGCTTACATACATGTTTATGTAAGTGTTTATATCCTGTACATACTCACCCTACAGACCAGATACTGTACATATTATTACTTATCTGTGTTCTTGTTTAAAATCACATGTGTGCTTCTGCTTCCTGCATCTGTACTGTTGGAACAAAGCAGTTTCCCCACTGAGGGACTAATAAAGGTTTTATTGTTCTTATAAATCAGGACTGAGTCTGGGTTTCTGTAGGTACCTCCTCTTGTGCAGGCTCCCAGCAGGTTGACGATGTTCAGGTGAGGACCAAGATGAACCAAAACCTTAAGCTCCGACATCAGAGACTGAACTGCATCAGTTCTTGCTGGACAGAGACAGAGGTAGGTTTTCAGTGTGATTCAGCTCTGAAAGACGGACATGTGGACAGACAGAAACCTACTTTTCACCATCTTCACGGCCACTTTGGTTGTAGACTTGGGGCCAGTTAGACAAGAGACGGTTGCCTCGACGACACGCCCGAATCCACCAGAACCCAAAACCTGACCTGGACACATGGACAACCGAGACAGACAGGTCAACGATTCCAGCATCAGCTTAATGGAAGGAGCTTAGAGATACCCAGTACATTTCCCAGCTGCTGGCCCTAGACTGGGTGGCTATTCTGGGGCGGGGTGGGTGGGGATTCTGGGCTCTGGTGCTTGGGGGTGGCCCCCTCTCTTGGGGGTGGAGGGGCCAGGTTGGTCCGGGGGGTCTGGGCCTGCCCATTGTGCTGCTACGTGGTGGGTTGGTGCATGCCCTGGTGTCTGGTTGTCGCCCCAGAACCCAGGATATGGCCTGGGGGTGTAGGGGTATGAAGGGGGGCTGAGTGGGGATCGGGGGATTATAGAGGGAGGTGCTGGGTTGTGTTTAGGGGTGAGACTGGGAGGTTTGTGTTTGCATGTGTGTTTATGTTGTCTGTCTGTGTGTGTGCATGTGTGTGTCTGTATTCCTGGTCCTGGGGGACAGCTGCTCCTGGCCTGTCCTGCCCTGGGGGGCCTTCCGTGGAACAGAGGTGCCTACTGCTGCCAGCGGTTAATCCTCTGGAGGAAGTTCACTTCCCTCTGAACTGAAATCTCCGGAATGGCATAGAATTGGGTAGGGACGATAGGAACATGTCCAGTACCAATATCCAGCAATTCCCTGGTTGTCCCTACCGCTTTCCGTGGCACAGAACAGCTGAGAGTTTCTGCACTCTCTCAGCAGCAGTGCCGCTTTAAGACCCGCCTCATAAACAGCTTAAATCAAATCAAACCAAATTTTATTTATAGAGCACTTTAAATGCACAAAGCAACACAAAGTGCTGTACATAATAAAAGCAAATTATGCATATTAAAAACAAAATGTAAAAGCCTTCACACATCAAAGAATAAGACAAAGAATAAAAAGGCACAATCGCACACAAACTCACACACATACAAACACAGAACATGAACCCTTCCCCCACCCACTCAAACCCCATTCTGCACCAACGTGAGCTCCCATCACTAATAACTGTTTCTGAACTGAAAGTAAGTGTGAAAATAATAATAGA
Source organism: Melanotaenia boesemani (assembly GCF_017639745.1). Taxonomy (NCBI): domain Eukaryota; kingdom Metazoa; phylum Chordata; class Actinopteri; order Atheriniformes; family Melanotaeniidae; genus Melanotaenia; species Melanotaenia boesemani. Next base: position 33,745,815 of record NC_055696.1, read on the forward strand.
ATGAAAACATCTGTCTGAAGCTGCTGTGAGGAAACGGGATCTTGGGGATGACCACAGAGGGCGCCACCACAGGATCCAGGTCAGGGCAGGTCGGGGTCCACACCACAGCCACAGGGCTGCAGTGCAAGACCCCCAGCCGCCCAGACAAGGGCAGTCACCACGGCAACAACCCTGCATACAGAGGAAACACTTGAGTTAAACAGTAAGAACAAGAATAAATACACTTGTAAACAATAAGAACTAATAAGAGTGACAAGAATAAAAATACAGATAAAAGAGTTTAGGAAAAATTAATAAATAAAATAGACGTTCATAAAAACTGTACTTGGGTAAAATTTAAACTGTTTTGGATGGCTCTGCGCTTGTGTTTCTTGCTACATGATTGCTGTCACTGCTGTCAGCTAGCGCTTCTTGCTAGTGTTAGCAGTGCTAATGGTGGTTGCCTTCAGTCAGAACTTCAGGAGTGACGAAAAGGAAGGAGGACATCAGGAGGTATTTTAGAGACAGTCACTGTAAAAGTTTAAGTCACAAATAAATTATTTTCCAGCTGCCATTGTATCATTGATAATGGTGATAATTGACCACATAGGGCTGGTTGGTCAAACGTAATCCGATTGTATTTCGGTTATCTCAATGGATCTCAGTGACCAAAGCTACTTTTCACATTTTCTTTTACTGACTGGTAAATGTTGGCAGCAGACTCTACACCTCATCATCTCCTTGGTTTTATTCTGGACCGTTGGTGTCGCCGTTTCCCATTTTCTCAGATGTGCATACGCCTGGGTCAGAGTTTGCGTGGAGGTAGGTACATTCTCCCGCCAAGTTTAGTTTTTATAAATCCCAAAACAGTGTTGTTTTCATCAACGATGACGAATTTATTTAGTTGATGAACCTTTCTTTCATGATGATAACGAGATGCTGCCGAGCTAAAAATGGCTCTCTGATAATTAAAACATGACGAGATGTTTGTGAGATTTCGTTGACAAGACGAGATAAAAATATTCAAGGGCTTATTGTCGGACATTAAAAACACGGCATTTCTGCCTATTATGAGCGCGATCTGTCAGTCATCTGTTGCTGCACCTTGGCCACGCCCACTACCAGACTGCTCGCACACAGACAAGCAGTTCATTCATTCATAGATGAATCATGGCGGCAGCGTCGATGAAGGGGTTTGGTGGAAGCGATGAAACGATATATGGACATATTTTAAGTATAATCCATCATAATTTCTCTGGCAGACCAGGTCAAGTTGAACATGTGTTCCTCATCCTTTGCTCATATTTTGTGTATGTTCAGGTTGGAGTAATTGATTCCACAGTTAGAACTTTATCTGTGCAACGCATCACCCTAAGTAGATCAGAAAGTTGGTTGGAAACCTTCGAATTCTAAAACCATTTAGTAATTATTGATGAAAATAACCAAACAACAAGCTCACAATGTGGTGCTATATGTTGAACTTATAGATCTTCTATTTTCTTGTGTGACACTTAACTTATTTGACTAAAACCTTTTTGAGTTTTTGTTGACTAAACCTGGACTAAAACTATCAAACTTAGAAACGACTCAAATGTGACTAAAACTAAAAAGCATTTTCACCCTGAAGACTAATTTGGCTGGATTTGGGGCTCACTATCCTCTGGCCCATCAGGGATGTCTGCCCCAGGGCATGGTGGGAGGGTTAAGTGTGATGTGGGTGTGTGAAAAGGAGTGTTCGTGGGAACAGCACAGGGGAGGCTGTGAGTGACAGGTTACAGGGTGGATAGATGGGGGTAGCAGCAGGGTGGGTGGAGGAGGGAGGGAGGGGGGAGAATGGGTGGTTGGTTGAGAGGAGGAAGGTGGGAGGGTTCAGGAGGATGAAGGATGTGGTAGATGGTGCCCTGGGTCCTGGGGTGAGCAGTAGTGTTAATTTTATCAGCCATTTTTAAATTTTGTCTCAGTTTTAGTCCAGTTTCAATCGTGCTTATTAGTTTTTATTAGGGATGCACCGATATGAAAATTTTGGCCGATACCGATATCCGATATTAATATTGTTGTTATGGCTGATAACTGATATTTACCGATGTCGATATATATATTTTGTTTTAAAAGGTTTAAGATTATCAAATTATGTACAAAGTAAAAATAAGGCAAACATTAGGGGTGTCAGCTTCCCACCCTTGTTTGTGAAGTTCTGGATGGCAGTTTTTCGGATGACATATCAAATTTGTGGTGCTGAACGAGTTCACACGGCATCCACCTCGCATTACTTCGACTTTGCGGATATTGCATACTGCTTTTCGAGTACCTTCATTTTACACCATGAAAAATTACCACACAGCTGAAATTGCTTCTTGCTTCAGTTACATTCCACAATGTAGTGCTGCATCGCTGTCACATGCCCAAACATGGCTGCATGGCCAAACCTTCCAACACACGTCCACAATCAGCAATTATACGAAAATAAATATTGGCTGTTAATATCGGCCCAGTTTTGCTTGATGACTAACATCGGCCGATACAGATATTAATGCAGATATATCGTGCATCCCTAGTTTTTATAACATTTAGTCAACCTCATGTCGTTTTTGTTTAGTCAACTTTTAGTCGACGATAAGTCGAGTATTTTAGTTTTTATTTTGGTCCAAGAAAACATAATTTTATTTGTCTAGATTTAGTCAACAAAACTGTCAACGTTTTAGTCTAGTTTTAGTCAGGAAAATCATTTTACCCTTTTCCTGTTTCTGTCAGCAGATAATATTGAACATTGTTAGTAGTTAGTAGAACATTGTTAGTAGTATATGACTTTTTTTTTTTTTTTTTTTTTTTAAATTTTTATTTTACTTTTTACATTATAAGGTTTAACAATGAACATTTGAACAGTCCCTGACATGTACACAGCTTTACAATACCATTATTAATGAAAATAAAATAGTGTTTTTGTTTTCCCAAAAACATTTTGTCACATTCGTGAAACAAAATCTACAGGACAAGGCGTTTTAGAAATCATACCTTTCCATTTACTGATACAACCAACCCTTTTTAGCAAGTTACCAGATGCTTTTCAACACAACGCCACCTTTGATTAAAAAGATCAGTGTTCATTTGTAAAATAGAGGTCATATGTTCCATAGTATATACCTGTTTGACTCTCTGTTTCCATTCAGTTATAGTTGGGGATTTCAAAGCTTTCCAATTCACAGTTATTATTTTTTTTGCAACCAATAACAATATACGTAGAATATATATTTGATTTGTACTGAAAACATTGTTTGCTATAGCGCCTAGTAAATAAAACAGAGGGCCTGATGGGACCTCCATCTCCAAAATTTTCTCGAGTTCCTCCTTGACGCTTTTCCAGTATGCCTGAATAACAGGGCAATCCCAAAATATGTGTGTGTGGTCGCCCACTTTCCCACAATTTCTCCAACCAAGTGCCGCTGAAGGGTTTTTTACAAAATTAGAGATTACCAGAGGGGTATGAAAATATCTAACCTTTAATTTCCAGTCAAATTCTCTCCATGATTGACTGTTAATACCTCTATGGCTGCCTTTACATAAGTTGTCCCACAATTCATCTTCTATTAAGATATTTAACTCCAGTTCCCATTTTTCTTTTATATTCCACGTATTCTGGGTAACATCAAGCGAAAGCCTCTTATATAAATTGGAAACATGTCCTCTTGTTGGAAATTTCTTTTCTATAATAGTAATAAAGTAGTTTTCCACCGCATTTGGAGCTTTACAAATTCTCTCTTTCTCTTTATGGTTCATAATATAATGCCTAATTTGGAGATATCTATACATATCATTTACTGGAAGATCAAACTGTTCCTTAATCTGAGAAAAAGACTTAAAAGCTGTTTCTGTAAATAACTGGTTAAGAGTGGTGAGACCTTTAGTGGCCCATCTTCTGAATCCATGGTCCCATGTGGAGGGGGGAAACTCTATATTACCCACTATTGGCATAGCTCGAGATAGTGATCCTGTGTCTTTTAACATTTTCTTAACTTCCATCCAGACCTTCAGAGTATGTTTTATCCATTCATTCCCAATTTTTAGTTTAACAACAGATTTTGAATCAATAAAAGGCAAGGTTGACAATAATATACCCCTGGTTTCATTTTGCTCGATTTGATTCCAAATTGATTCCTCGTCTCCCCCAATCCAGGTAACTATAGCAGTTAATTGAGCTGCCCAAAAAAATGTTTTAAATTAGGTAAAGCTAATCCTCCTTTATCTTTTGGCAGATAAAGTGTCTTAAATCTTATTCTAGGCCTTTTGTGCTGCCAAATAAATTGAGAGATTAATTTATTTAGCATGTTAAAAACAGAAATTGGAACTCTTATAGGTAAAGATTGGAACAAGAAGAGAAGACGAGGAAGCAAGTTCATCTTTATAGTTTCAACTCTGCCTAACAGAGAGAGTGGGAGGACTTCCCAACGCATCAGGTCGTTCTTTAATTGTTTTATTAACTTAACATAATTAGCATCAAACAACTTAGAGGGGTGAGGTGTCAATATAATCCCTAAATATCTAAAGCCCTTATTAGGCCAGTGAAAGGACACAGTTTTATTTAATTCCTCAGGCCAATTCCCCGATACCATCATTGCCTCCGATTTATTTTGGTTTACCTTGTATCCTGAGATTTCTGCATATGTATCTAAACATTGCATAAGAGCCGGGATGGAGGTGTTGGGATTTTTTATAAAAAGCAAAACGTCATCTGCGAAGAGAGCAATTTTGTGAACTGTACCTTCTCCATCTGTTATTCCTTGAACCTGCATATTCTGGCGTATGTCCTCAGCCAACGGTTCTATGCTTAGAGCAAAGAGGACAGGTGACAATGAGTACCCCTGTCGCACTCCTCTCTCCACCTTAAAAAAATGAGAGCAGTGTCCGTTAACTCTTACTGTTGATATTGGATTTTTATATAGGAGATTGAACCATTTAACAAATTTCTCACCAAAGCCCATTTCAGTGAGAGTGTGTTCTAAGAACATCCAATCGACTCTGTCGAACGCTTTTTCTGCGTCCAAACTAAGGAGTATAGATGGTTGTTTATCTTTTGCCATTATTGATTGCAAATTTAATGCTCTCCTCACATTATTCGTGCCTTGGCGGCCTAAGATAAATCCTGTCTGATCTGGTTTTATTAGTTTCTTTATATATTTTTGTGTTCTTGTTGCCAAAATGGATGTTAATATCTTATAGTCTACACATAAAAGGCCTATGGGACGATAGCTAGAACATTGTAAAGGGTCTTTTCCGTCCTTATAAAGCACTGTAATAATAGCTTTTGACCAAGACTCTGGAGGATTACCTGATTCTAACACAGGGTTGTAAAGTTTGCACAATATGGGTGACAAATCGTCAACAAATGTTTTATAATACTCTCCTGCAGATCCATCCATTCCTGGCGATTTACTATTTTTTAATTTACTTATAGTTTCTCTAATTTCACTCTCCTTTATAGGTTCTATTAAACTAGCTGCTTCTCCTTCTGTTAGTTTATCCATTTTAAGTGTTTTAAAGAAATCTTTTATTTTATCTGCTTTTGATGTCTCAACCTGACCTTTATACAGTTGTTCATAATACTCTGCAAAAGTGTCTGATATTGCTTTGGGGTTTGTTTCAATTTTATTTACACCAACATGTTTAATTTTAGGGACTGCGCGGTTGGATTGAGCCTTTTTCAATTGAAAAGCTAGTAGCCTGCTGGCTTTATTTCCCATTTCATAATACTTTCTATTTATAAATCTAAGGGCACCCTCTGCCTTATATGTTAATAACTCATCTAGCTTTGTTCTAGTCCCTTTCAGTTTATCTAGCGTTTCTTGCCTTCCATGTTGTTTGTGGTCATTTTCTAATTTTTTAATTTCAGTTTCTAATTCCAATTGTCTTTTAAGTCTTTCTTTCTTTAATCTAGACCCTATAGAAATTAATTTCCCCCTTATTGTGGCTTTCCCTGCATCCCATAGCACTGCTGGTGAAACAGTACCATTGTCATTCAGTGCAAAGTATTCAGTTATAGCCGACCGTACTTCCTCTCGAAGATGGATATCTGTTAACAGTGAGACATTAATTCTCCAATATTTAGTATGGTTTTCAAATCCCAGATCTAACTTTACAATTACTGGGCTATGGTCAGAAATGGTCATTGGCTCAATTATGCTCTCTTTAATTCGAAATGCATCTTTCTTTAATATAAGAAAGTAATCCAGTCTCGAATAACTTCCATGTACCTGGGACATAAATGTAAAATCCCTTTCACTCGGATGAAGATGACGCCAGACATCCACCAACCCTAATTCTTTCATCATATTTGTTAAGCTTTTGGACATTCTGGATTGTGGTTTAGTCATTATGGGTAATTTATCTAATTTATTATTAACTACACAATTAAAGTCACCCCCTATAAGCATCAATCCCTCACCCCACTCTGCTAACAAATGAGCAATCTTTTTAAAAAAAAGTGGGCAGTCCTCATTCGGTGCGTAGATGTTTAAAATAGTTATCTTAAGTCCTGCAACTGTACCAACTACCATAACATATCGACTCTCTCCATCCCGAAAGATCTTTTCATTATTATAGTACACATTTCTATTAAATAATATGGCTACCCCTCTCTTTTTCCCCCCTGCACATGAAGCACTGTAAACTTGGTCAACCCATTCTCTTTTCAATTTTAGGTGTTCTATTTCCGATAAGTGTGTCTCTTGAAGTAAAGCTATAGAACATTGCATCTTTTTTAACTGTCCTAAAATCTTTTTCCTCTTTATAGGGTTGTTGATTCCTTTTATATTATAAGTAATGATATTCATAGAAGACATTGTCATTATATTTTAACAAATTGTATTGCCTTGTCTCTTTACAAACTACACCTAATAAAAAATAAAGAAAAACGAAACTTGGCTGTGCAAACTCAAACAGAACACATTTGGTCTTACATGTCAGGGAAAACAAAATAAAAACATTCTCAACAAAGTACTGAACTTCCAAAATATCAATCAGCCATAGCCTCCTGTTTGAAACTATGTCTGACTCCCGTTGGTAATGGGACAGAGAGTGGTGACCTAATCTCCCTGTGACAATTAGCACATAATGTGCAACAATGACCAGTAGTACACTAACATGTAGAAGAGGTCCCATGGAGTGCTGTACACTCATACGTCCGCAAAAAAAAGATGAAAAGAAATAAAACAGTTCCAGTCAGAATTCAAAATTAAAATGTTTTCTAAGTTAACCTTGACAACAAGATCTTTTTTTTTTCTTCTTCTTCTTTTTTGTAAATAACCTTCTACTTACACACAGTCCACATGTGCCTAATTTAACCAAATAGCTCTAAGAAACATTGATTATTTGGGCATTTATTTATTTTTTTTTTCTACCTTATTTCCAGTAATTAGTCCTCCTCTTGCATAATAGCTTTAAAGTCTGATGACGACAGCGTCCCCTCTCTCCTTCTCTTCGTACTGCGGGTCCATCCTTACATCAGTCGCTCCTCAAAGCGCTCTTTTTCCCCACAGTGTACCTGAATGCCCAGATCCTTCAGAACTTCGGCGGCACCCATCAGCGTAGTAAAGATCTTTTCTCCCGTGTCCAGTTTCAATTTAAGTTGCGCTGGATATAGGCATTTTAGTAGTATATGACTTTGTTAGGAGTTAGTAGAACATTATTAATGAAGTTTAACATTGTTAAACTACATTTAACAATCCATGTAAAACTCATACTTAAAACATAACTAACCTATTTAATGCAGAAATAACTGAAGGGCATTTTTATATTTACATGCATTTATTTATATTAATATTGATGCCAATTCAGATCAAATGTCCTTTTGATGGTAACCTGAAGACAAACAGAACAGCATTTTATGTCACCAAATAAATACGTTGGATGCAAACTTCTAGAGCCGTGGTTCCCGTGGTTTTAGCTTGGAACCCCATTTTGATATCACAAAACTCTGGTGACCCCAAACATTCAAAACATTATTTTATTTACTTTTATACCACATTTAGGCTATTTTATGTATGAAAATGTAGGTTAAAGTTGTTTTGAATTAAGTGTGGCGTATTATTTTATCTAGATGATTTCTTTTAGTACGTTTTAGTTTTTAGTTTGCATCCATTTGTAGCTGCCCAGGTGTTTTGTGCTAACTATAGTTCACTTGCAGCTGCTAGATTAGCTCATACTTCTGTCTGCTTTAATTAAATTTGCAATAAAACTGAAAACATAGTTGCCCGACCAGTATAACATATTTAAGTTAGCATAAATTCAACTGCACACACAATTCTATCAACAAGTGGCTATGGTCGCTACATGCTAAGAAGCTAATGTAAATTAGCCAGCCACACACAATATAAACAAGTGGCTGTGGCTGAGAGCTGTGTGCTGCTGCTAGGACCAAGCCTTTTGGACGGGGGAGGGGTTTGCGCAGCACTGACTCCACACTGACAAGAGTAAACTACCTTCAATCACGTCAGTCTCCAAAGTCTCTAAAACTACCAGAAAAAGTCGCTAGATTTGTCGCTAGTCGCTTTTGTGGAAAAAAGTCCCTAGAGGGGTCTGAAAACTTGCTAAATATACCGATGAACTCCCTAAGTTAGCAACACTGAGGGGGTGTGTCACTGTGTGTGTGGCAGAACAGCCGAGGGGGAGGAGGCGGAGGAGAGAGGATTTGACAAAATCATATCCTATAATGTAATTTTGATTCAGTCTTTGTTCGTGAGCTAAAATTTCCTTAGCTTTTACTCCAGTTTTTATTTAGTGAACTACATTTTCGTCTCATCTTTATTACTCCACGAAAATGCATTCTGATTTAGTCCCAGTTATTGTTTATCCATCCATCCATTTTGTTCCGCTTATCCGGAGTCGGGTCGCGGGGGCAGCTGCCTAAGCAGGGGAACCCAGACTTCCCTCTCCCCGGCCACATTCACCAGCTCATCCGGAGGGATCCTGAGGCGAAAACCACACTGCTCCTCCTCAATCCGAGGTTCAACTATCCGGCGGACCCTCTTCTCAAGCACCCCTGAATAGACCTTACCGGGGAGGCTGAGGAGTGTGATCCCCCTGTAGTTGGAGTACACCCTCCACCACCCCAGTCTGCCAGTCCAGGGGGACTGTCCCCGATATCCACGCGATGCTACAGAGGCATGTCAACCAAGACAGCCCTACAGCATCCAAAGCCTTAAGGAACTCTGGACGGACCTCATTCACCCCTGGGGGCTTGCCACTGAGGAGCTTTTTTACCACCTCAGCGACCTCAGCCCCAGAGATAGGAGGGCCAGCACCAGCTACCCCAGACTCTGCTTCCTCATCAGAAGACGTGTTGGTGGGATTGAGGAAGTCTTCGAAGTATTCCCTCCACCACCCCACAATGTCCTGAGCCAAGGTCAGCAGCCCCCCATCCCCACTGTACACAGTGTTGACGGAGCACCACTTTCCCCTACTGATTCCCCCCCCCCCCAAGGACTCCAAAGAGGGTGGGTACTCTGAACTGCTATTTGGTGCATAAGCACAAACAACAGTCAGGACCCATCCCCCCTACCCGAAGGCAGAGGGAGGCTACCCTTTCGTCCAATGGGGTAAACCCCAAAATACAGGTGCCAAGTTGGGGGGCAATGAATATTGCCCACACCTGCTCAGCGCCTCTCACCAGGAGCAACTCCAGAATGGAAGAGGGTCCAGCCCCTCTCGAGGGCAGTGGTTTAGAGCCCAAGCCGTGCTTTGAGGTGAGTCCAACTATATCTAGCTGGAACCGCTCAAGCTCATGCATCAGCTCAGACTCCTTCCCCGCCAGAGAGGTGATATTCCACGTCCCTAGAGCTAGCTTTTGCAGCCGAGGATCAGACCGCCAAGATCCCCGCCTCTGGCAGCCTCCCAGCTCACAATGCACCCGACCCCTATGGCCCCTCCTGCAGGTGGTGAGCCCACAGGAGGAGAGGCTCATGTCTCCCTTTCGGGCTGAGCCAAACCGGGCCCCATGGGCAAAGGCCGGGCCACCAGGCGCTCGCCTCTGTGCCCCAACTCCAGGCCTGGCTCCAGAGGGGGACCCCGGTGACCCATGTCCGGGCAAGGGAAACCTTGGACCTTGTATTTTCATCATCATAAGGGTGATCTGAACCACACTTCATCTGATCCCTCCCGTATTGTTTATTGACGGGGATTTTAGTCTCATTTAGTCTAGTTTTCGTCTGCTGAAAAATGTGCATTGATGAAAATATTTTCGTTTAGTTTTCGTTAACGGAATTAACACTAGTGTGCAGCTGGAACATTGTCTGGTGGGACCTAGTCCTCATATGGCCCGCTGCCTTTTTTTGGGGGGGGGATCACACTCATCTCTGATACTCCTCTTCCGCTACTTCTGCATGCTGACTCAGCACTGAGGTGTCCAGTGGATTTATACACTAAGAGATGCTTTGGTTCAGGTGTGTGTGTTTCTGGTTCTTTGGTTGTAGTGATACATGTTGTTGTTGTCTTGGTCATTTTTTAGGAAGTCCTGATGATTGTCTGCTTAGTTTACATGTAAAAGCTGTAGGAAATTCTCTGTTGTGTTTCTGTACAGGTGTAGCAGCTGCTTGTCTGCTGTTAGGTTGGACTGAACCTCGTTGCTTCTACCTGCTGGATCTTTGTCTCCTCTTCCTTTTTTCTACTTTCCTTTTTACTTCTTTTTTATTTTGTCCTCTCTGGTCAGGTCCATAATGATTACATAAATTCCATAATTATAAAGACAGACAGACAGACAGACAGACAGAGAGACAGACAGAAAGAAAGAAAGAAAGAAAGAAAGAAAGAAAGAAAGAAAGAAAGAAAGAAAGAAAGAATCAAGAGGAGACTTCTACCCAACAAGCTCCTCTTGGCAAAGCAAATTGTTTTGGTACAACACAGCAGCATCATTCTGCTGCCACGAGCAGGACACGGTAAAAAAAAAAAAAAAAGAGTTATCCAGTATGATTCTGGTATTAATAAGTACTATCTGGTCTCAGTGTGGAGTCACTTAGTTATACTTTGTGTGGTTTTGGTCTTACCAAGTACTACATGGTCTCGTGGTATTTCCCAGGTGGAGCTGTAGGGCAGGTCTGCGGGGTCCATGTAGACTATCTGCTGTCCGTCAGAACTTACGGACTCTATCACCTTCCATCGACCTTTGTAATGAGGTTTCTACAAACAGGAAGTGATGGTGAGTACTGGGATTACTGTTCTTCAGCACAGGTACAGGCTGATGACAGAGTAGTACTCTAAATACTGACCTTTCTCCAGAGGACAATGAGGATGATGAGGAAGATGATGGCTATAATGACCAGAAAAACAACCGCTGCCAAGACTGCAACCTGGGACAGGAGAGCTGGGAACAGGAAGAGGAACAGAAAAAGTAATTTCTATTGGCTGTTTACTACTCAGCACTAACTAGTCAAAGTCAGCTGTAGTGTCAATTTCTTCACATGTATAAGGCATAAAAAGGAATCGAGATTATGTTTCCCACTGTCCCGCAGTGAAGACAGGACATTTCAACACTAAAGTAACCATTAAAAATAAAAAGTGCACAGGCACAACAAAAATCTGACATTACACAGAGATATTAAATAAAGTGTAAAGATTTATGGCATGAACTGGTCCTAAGGCTAACTGTAACAATAACAATAAGGGGTTCACAGTTTAATTTGAAAGTAGCAGCAAAGTTGTAAGTTGTAGTACTATGTACAGAGTTGTATTATGGATAGTAGTGCAAAGGCAGTCAGTAATAGCAGCAGAGGTGTGCAAAGTGGCATAGTGCAAGAGTCATTAGGGGGGTAAGAGGGTTAGAGGTGGTCAGAAGATCAACCTCTTTCCTGTAGTGAGTCTCGTCGCCCTTGGTGATGAGATTAGGTGATTCAGCAGGTGATTTGAGCTGTAGGTTGTTTTGCAGTGGTGTGTCAGCAGCGTGAAGACCAGGGGGCTGAGCACACAGTTTATGTGTGCCATGACCAGCCATTCAAAGCTCTTCTCTTAATGGGCGTCAGTGCCACAGGGCAGTAGTAATTGAGGAAGGAGGATGGGGATGATTTCTTTAGCACAGGTATGATGGTGGTGGCTTTGAAACATGATGGACAGCTTGCCTCAGAGAAGTGTTAGTGAAGACCTACATAAGCTCCTCTGTGCAGTTCTTCAGCTCACGGTCAGGGATGTAGTCTGGCCACACTCTTACCTGCTCTGAACTGGTTTGGTGACTTTCACTCTCTGTTTGTATTCTGTCATTAGCAAAACAATGAGGTGATCAGAGAGTCCGATGTGAGGGAAGGGGGTGGCTTTGTATGCCCTTTTGTGTGACCAGGTCCAAAATATTGTCTCCCCTTGTGGGAAAATCAACATGCTGGCCTGGTACAGTTCATTAGTTCGGTCCTTTCATCACTGTTGTTGGTGGGAAGGATTTAAACTGCAATTAGCAAGACTGCAGTAAACTCCCTGGGCAGATAGAGAAGACGGCACTTTATAATCATAAAGTCCAACAGTGGTGAACAGTATTTGCATACCACCTTAGCATCATGGATGTAAACCCAGACCCCACCGCCCCTGGTCTTTCCTCTGTTAATGAGGGCCCTGTCTGATCGGTAGCATACTAGCTGTTCCAGCTGTATAGCAGAGTCCGGAATGTTGTCGTTCAGCCATGTTTCCGTGAAAACAAGCACACAGCAGCTACTCACTGTCCGATTCACTGACCTCCGCATCGTATATGGTCCATTTTATTGTCCAATGATCGTACGTTTGCCAGAAGGCTAGATGGTATGGCTGGGGGAGTTGGGTTAGCTGCTAGCATAGCCCTCGCACACCGCTTCCGACGCCTGCTTATCAGGGGAGGAGTAGCAGTTGAGTCCTGTGTGATTGCAAGCTTACGGAGTAGTCCGAGCTCCCTTACCATCTCTGTTGTTTTGTAATCCAAAACGTTGCAAATTTTGCTTTTGCAGATGTCTGACAGAGCTGTCGATTGTACGCATATTTTGACATAGACAGATAAACATTTTCAAACACTTTTTTGATGAACGAAACACAGCACGGTCGGGACAGAGAGAGGTTGCTGCATCTACATGCATTGAGGATTATACTAACTACACCAATACTACAGATGTAGTACTGGAATACTATAGCTGTAGTACAATGATGTGAATTTCCTTTCTTAGAAATGCATTCAGCTCAGTGAGGCTCAGTCAAAGTGCCGTCCAATCACAGCACTGCTTCCCTACTGTGATTGGACGGAAAGGGGTCACTGAAGGATGTGACCACCTTGACCTGCTTGATTCAGGTACCCAAACAGGACTATAGCTACAGGTCAAGTTATTATACATAGGTAGAGAGTACCCTTGTAGTAGTACTGTAGTGGTTCTTACAGTTGGACAGAACTTGGAGGTCTCGGCTTCGTTCTCCAGCTGAATTTCGGGCTTCACAACGAACAGCTGACACGGAGCTCAGAGCCTGAAGAGTCAATACATTTCGTACCTGCACAGGTGAGACCCAAACACAGCTGTCCTTCATCCTCCATCGTCACAGTTTATGGCACTGATGGTGATGATGTAACTTGTTACCTCAACAACGTCCCTCTCTGTCACCTCGGTGATAATCTCCTGCAGGGTCACGCCCTCTGAAGCATCTGATATGCTCCTCCAGCTGCCACTCAAATTACTGCACCTGCAGCAAGTTGACGCACAGGTTACTATGGTAACATGGCTGCTTTGCACTGTGGATATGTGTGTGTGTTTACCTGTGAGAACTGTGACAGGTGTACCAGGTAATAACAGGGGGCGGAGCTCCCTCACCGACACAAACAAAAGTGTTGCTGCCAACGTCTGACAGGGACCTGATTTTGGGGGGTGCTGCACAGAGGTAAACACCCACAGGTAATCACACAGGTAAATATACAAAGGTACATACACACACAGGTAAATACAGGGTAACACACACAGTGTATTGTGTATTCTGTTTTGCCTTCTGTTTCCTGTTCATATGAACACCTGAGGGACATTCCACGAAGCTGGATGAAGGGAAAGCCTGGCTTATCTTGATAAGTCTGGCTCATTTAAGCCAGAGTTCCGTTCCATCAACGTGGCTTATTTGAATGCCCACTGAGTAACCATGGTAACTGATGCACAAGAACTAGCCAGTAGCAGTGGTCTCTGACGTTGTCTTGGTATCTACAGAGCAACATGTTTACAGCTCAACACGTTTAGAACAAACACATTTCTTCAAAGATACCTCCCACTCTGAGACATGTTCTGGTTCTTTATTTCCACCTGCTGCAGGTATGTTTTTACTGGTAGGATGCTGCTGTTGATGTAACACTTCAGGATTATTGTAGGTCACACACACACACACACACACACACACACACACACACACACACACACACACACACACACACGATAATATATTTACAAAATATGATGATGCATAGAATAGAATAGAATAGAATAGAATAGAATAGAACAGAATAGAACTTTATTGTCATTGTAACAAGTACAATAAAATTACAAATATGCATATTGATTATTAGGTTATTGATAAACTGAGCAGGGCCAGTACATACAGAGACAATCAGCTGCTTTATGTAAACAGATTAAGAGGAACCAGAAATTAACCAGGATGGTGAATCAACATGGAACAATGACCATGGTATGAAACTTGTATAACTTACTCATTTAGTCTGTCAGCAGCTGTTTGCCGCTTCCTTCGCTTTATTAATCACGACTGTGTCACATTTTCTGGGGAGGACACTTTTAAAGTCCTCGTACATCTCCATCAGTGACGAGCAGTCAGGAGAAGCAAGAAATCATTTTTAAAAATACATAAAAATAAATATTAATATTTTCCACTGATCTGTGTTAAAAATGCATTTTCAAAAATAGCTGATTTAGATTATTTCCCGATCAGATCCAGGGCAGAAATCCCGGGTGAGGCCGTGGTGAGCTGGGCCTCCTCTGACTGGTGATCCAGTACAAACTGGGTTCATGACGCGTTTCTGTTCCTCAGCATAGCCAACATGAACGTTATAGAAATATGTGTTATACACCATGACTCTCCACAGTGTGTGTAATGTCTTTAATGTGTGTGTGAGAGAATTATTTCTGCTGAACTACAATAAAGAGCAGAGAAAAGTCAGCAGGTGAGGCAGCAGTACTCTGTCTCACCTCCAGGGGGCGTATTTGCATGCTGGTGGATGAATAGTGAAATAAGAAGCTCTTTTCGGTTCTTACAATGTAAATGTGACTCCAGAGGAGTCGGTGCCTCACCAGCCATGAACCCACCGCACGTCACTGATCTCCATCAGCTTTCTTTGTTCAGCTGCTGAGAAAATGAAGCTCTCGGTTTGTTCTCTTTTCTTCTGCTCCTCTTTTCCACCATCCACTCGTCAGGGCTTCCTATGTTCCTCAGGACCTCCCACATAGCCAGGCTATGTAAGCCTTGCTTGGATTAGCCTCAAGTAGATGCAGCTGGAATGTGTTAGTGGAACAGCTTGAACCTTAACCTGTTAAGCCCGACGAAACCAACCGGTGGGTCCAACAGGTGTAAACACAAGTTCATGTGTGTAAAAAAGTTACTTTAGTGATGTAAGGATATTTTATTTATAATGTGTCTTAAAGAAGAATACCTAATGCCACTAAATCAACTCTTCAAGTGCATTTGGTCAACAACGTATTTGTTTAATAACAACTTTAAAATACGTATGTCACAAACAACAGCGCCACCATAACCAGTAACACCCGAAACAAAATGCAACACAACGCATGATCCGTTCACTCCACCCAAACATATCGGGTATCAAATGAAACAAGAAAAGCTGCACTTTCATATGATACCAAGCATAAAAAGATATTCGCCAAGCACCTCACGTCAGTCTCAAAACAAACACAAATCTAACCGTCGCATATCACAGCAGCCTTATCAGACAGCATGTTTATCACCAAATACACCAAATCCCAAAGCTATTCTCACAAACAGCAATATTTTTTATTTCCTTAACTTTCAGTCTCATTTTCAGACATTGTTTTTCGACCAAAACTCACAGCGTAGTAATCCATAATGGTGAAACTGCGTCATGCGCTAACATGTCATATGCTCCCATTCACAGCCATTTTGTTGTTTTCTTGTGGGTCTTGGCAGTGTAAATAAAGTTTGGTCGAATTCTACATCCTACAAGCTATCCGACGATATCATACACTTGAACAAGACTTTATCTGTCAGGTATAATTACTTGCGCGTAAACAAAGGAGCAAAGGTGCCATTTTGCTGCAGTTACGCACGTGGGCGCACCGGAACGAGCGAATATCGAACAGCGTTCATTTCTTTGCTTCATTTTGACTTTTTATCCATTTAGAACGAAGGATAAAAGCCATAAACATGTCCAAGAAATTACAAAGAACCAAATACACTGTGTTGGAAGTTCTGGAGGAAGTACAGACACAGTACAATTTGGCACAGTTTGGGTATCCAAGTGGCCAAATGGAGAGTCCGTCTGGTACTATCCATACTAAAACCTGCATAAAAGGTATGAGCTTTGTTCTGTTCTCATGAAACCATGTACAGTTTTAGTGAAGGAGTTGCTGAATCCATGCAGTGGTATCTTTATGCACAGAATGATTTCTGTCATGATGTTTTTACCTGTGTACAAAAAAAAAGAAATTTGCCGAGGATATTTTTTTTTTTACCTGTGGTTTATGACAATTTGCACAGGCATATTAAAATTCACAATGTTTCTGACCCTGGATTTATATTCCATAGGGTCTTACCTATCCATTGAGACCATGCTTATGTATATTGACCTAAAAATTACAGAGTCATGTTGATTTAATTTGGGTAGGTCTGTTCAGGCAAACCACACCTCCAAAAACACTAGGGCTTAAAGGGTTAATTCAGAGATGGTGTTAGTTCAAGCGAAGCTTTCCCCATACAGCCTGGCTTTCTGTAGCTACGTTTGTGGAACACCCCCCTGGTTTAATTCACTAATTTGCTTCACCTGTTCCTTGGTAGTTCACCTGTGTGTTTCATTTACTCTCTGCATTTATTGTAGTCTTTGTGTCCTGTTACTGTCGTGTGTCCTCTGGTTTCTCTTTAGTTCATGTAAGTAAAACCTGTATTCTGCACCTGTCTGCCTCCCGCCTGCGTCTGGGTCCTTACCTCCGCCTCAATCCATGACATAAACACATACACGGAAACTCACAGGTAACAAACACAGGTAAATATACACATGTATACAGACACACAGGTAAATACAGGTGAGCTGTCCATCATCCCATTTTTCTGACCTTTCACCTCCAGGTAGAAGATGACCTCATCAGAGTCGTCTTCGTTGGAAGCGGTCGCGGTGTAACTTCCTGTCTGATCCATCTGCAGTCGACGCAGTGTCAAGGTGCTCATGTACCTGCAATCAATCAATCAATCAATCAATCAATCAATCAATCAATCAATCAATCAATCAATCAATCAATCAATCAATCAATCAAAGCTCTGAACTACCTGCTGCCTGTCAGGTGAGTGGTGGTGGTTTCCATGGAAATGGTCTGGTTGTCTCTGGTCCAGAGGACGGTGGGGGTGGGATGGGCATCAATATCCACGGTGAGGACTGCCGTGTCATGCAGGACAGATGACACGTTCCTGTCACCTGATGGCCACAGGTAGACGTAACCTCGGTCTGAGGAGAGACGCTGTTAACCTGAGTGCACATGAATGTGTACATATAACTGTGTGTGTGTATGTTTGTGCACATGCACGGACCGAGCACAGTTACTGTGATGTTTTTCTCCATCCTTCGTCCCTGCTTTGTCTCTCCAACCTCACAAACATACACACCTGCAGAAAAACACAGCCACATCGCAGTGGTAACCATCTGATTGGTTTCCATAGTAACAGATAAATGTCAGTAACCAGGAAGTAGTCTCGGTGGGGAATTCGTTCCCACCGTACTGTCTGTCAGGCAAAAAGTCCTACCTGAATCCGCCACCGTTGCTGTGGTGATGTTGACAAAGGAGCGGATCTGATTGGACAGTAAATCTGTTACAGGTTCTATTTCCTGAAGAGAAAAAAAAATTCTTGAAAAGTTCAAAGTTTGGGGACATGATAGCCGGAGAGACAGGTAGACAGCCGCATACCTTGCTGCGGGGAAAGCGCCAGGAGAAGAAGACATTCTCAGCGTCTTTGACGGTGCAGTTAATCATCAGAACCTCCCCCCGCTTCAGGACGCTGCTGGACACAGACAAGTCCACCTCCATCACCTGAGGGACTGACAGGTGGAGACAGAGACAGGCAACAGGTAGCAGAGATGGACAGGTAACAGATAGGTGGAGACAAAGACAGACAACAGGTAACAGAGATGGACAGGTAACAGATGGGTGGAGACAAAGACAGGCAACAGGTAACAGACAGGTGGAGACAAAGACAGACAACAGGTAACAGATAGGTGGAGACAGAGACAGGCAACAGGTAACAGAGACAGACAGGTAACAGACCGGTGCAATCATAAAACTGGACTCACCTTCAATGCTGAAGACATAGTATACCTGGGACTCCGTCTCATTGTCTCCGTTGGATGCCACACACATGTATGACGTGTCATTAAGACGGCCCGTGAAGCCGTGACCTGGTTCATATGTCATTCCACTGACCGACGTCTTTCCAAGACGTTCGATTAGGGACACTTTGAGCCGGGGGTCGGACACTAGACAGGGGACAGTGCCTTCTTCTGTCTCCTTCATCACAATACTTGGACTATTCGGGACAAACCACTCATCAGGACCTAGGGGGTTAAGATGAAATAAATACATGCAAGACAGGTGCATCAGAGACGGACAGGTGAAGGTGGACGATTACCTCTTCCGGGTATAAAGATGTCCATGTGTCTTTTCTGATCAGCTGATGTCTCCTCACAGGTGTACCGACCAGAGTTCTTCCAGGTGACATGAGAGAGATGCAGGATGCTGCTGGACCCCTGGTCCTCCACTTGGACTCCATCTCCCTGGGAATCCTGAGGGAACCTCCACCTCACCTCACTCCATCCAGAACACGCCTGATGTGAGATAGACAGGTAAAGACAGACAGTTAACACAAAGAGGTAAAGAAAGACAAGAAAAGGAGACAGAGAGGTGAAGAAAAACAGGTAGAGACAGATAGGTAGAAACAGACAGGAAGAGACAGACATGTAAAGACAGACAGTAAGAGACAGGTAAAGAAGAAAAGGTAAAGAAAGACAGGTAGAGACAGAAAGGTAAAGATAGACAGTAAGCGATAGACAGACAAGTAAAGATAAAAAGATCAAGTACAGAGACAGAAAGATAATGAGAGACAGTGGCAGAAAGCTAGAGACAGAGAGGTAAAGACAGTAAGAGACAGACAGTTTAAAATGCACAATAAGAGACGGACACGTAGAGACAGACAGGTAAAGACAGACAGTTAGAAACAGACAGGCAGAGACAGACAGGTAAAAATGGTAGAGAAAGACAGGTACAGACAGAAAGGTAAAGAGAGACAGTAAGATACAGACAGGTAAAGACAGAAAGGCTGAGACAGACAGTAAGAGAAAGACAGGCAGACAGATAGGTAAAGACAGAAATGTAGAGCAGACAGATAGAGACAGACATGTATAAACAGTAAGAAACAGACCAACAAAGAGGTAGATAGAGACAGAAAGGTAAAGAGAGACAGTATGAGACAGTAAGAGAATGCCAGGTAGAGACAGACAGTAAGAGAAATACAGACAGAGACAGACAGGTAAAGACAGAAATGTAGAGCAGACAGATAGAGACAGACAGGTAGAGACAAGAAGTCAGATAGGTGTACTGACAACAGTAAAGGTGGAATCTGATTGGAGTAGAACTTCTGAGGTTGATGGCAGCAGTTCCAAGGACACGCCCCTTTCTGGATGAACCAGCAACACACCTGCAGAGAGAGCGGTGGACCATCAGACCGATGGACCGTTCTGTCTCATGAGGCTTTAATTCTGTTACTCACCCAACAGGAAGTGCAGCAGGTTGAGACTTCCTGTCTGTCCTCTGCTGGATGCCATCATGACTGACTGGGCCTGGGGACAGGATTAAAAAAAGTATGTCAGGTGATGATGATTAAGACTTGGTTTGTGGTATCAATCAGACAGATAGGGGACTCTGCAGGACACTGTTAAATCCTATATGGCTCTTTAGGAACCTGCAGGACCCAGTAACACTCTACAGAACCCTCTAAGACTGTGTACGACCTAGTACAGGGCTACTCAATTCGGTCCTACGAGGTCCACAATCCAGCAGGTTTTCCATGTATCCCTGCACCAACACACCTGAGTCAAATTAGGTGGCTCTAACAGCCAATCAGGTTCTACACAATAACTCATTAATTTGACTCAGGTGTGTTGGTACAGGAATACATGGAAAACCTGCTGGATTGCGGCCCTCGTAGGACTGAATTGAGTAGCCCTGACCTAGTAGGACCCCATAGAATACTTTAGGACTCCCTAGTACCCTGCAGTACCCAGGAGGCTTATGTAAGACCCTCTAGGGCCCAGTAGGACTCTGCAGGATCCTGTAGGATTTTTCTTAATCAGTTCTGTGTTTTCTCCTCCTTCCAGCGGATGTCTGTTAAATCAGTCCTGTTTTTTTAATGATGACTCCAACAGATGCCAACACATTCCTCCGTGTGACGGAGGAATGCAGCTCACCACAGAAGAAGAAAATAAACAGAAAGGCATTTCCTGTGGGCTGTGGTGAGGAGAGCTGACCACTGTCACTGCTTCGGGCAATCACAGAGCAAACAGAGCGTCATCACAGCTTCCAGCCAATCACAGAGCAAACAGAGTGTCATCACAGCTTCCAGCCAATCACAGAGCAAACAAAGCATCATCACAGCTTCCAGCCAATCATAGAGCAAACAAAGCATCATCACAGCTTCCAGCCAATCATAGAGCAAACAGAGCGTCATCACAGCTTCCAGCCAATCACAGAGCAAACAGAGCGTCATCACAGCTTCCAGCCAATCGCAGAGCAAACAAAGCATCATCACAGCTTCCAGCCAATCACAGAGCAAACAGAGCGTCATCACAGCTTCCAGCCAATCGCAGAGCAAACAAAGCATTATCACAGCTTCCAGCCAATCATAGAGCAAACAGAGAGTCATCACAGCTTCCAGCCAATCACAGAGCAAACAGAGCATCATCCCAGCTTCCAGCCAATAACAGAGCAAACAAAGCATCATCACAGCTTCCAGCCAATCGCAGAGCAAACAGAGCGTCATCACAGCTTCCAGCCAATCACAGAGCAAACAGAGCGTCATCACAGCTTCCAGCCAATCACAGAGCAAACAGAGCGTCATCACAGCTTCCAGCCAATCACAGAGCAAACAGAGCGTCATCACAGCTTCCAGCCAATCACAGAGCAAACAGAGCGTCATCACAGCTTCCAGTCAATCACAGCTGTTAGGAATGGCAGTGATGTCATTGCTTAAATTCAGCTTTGTTTGTATAACACTAATTTACAATGTTGTCATACGGACCAGTTCAGTCCAGTTCAGTATATTCAAACAATTCAGGTTCACCTGAAAACCTTCAGGTACTTCCTCAACTCTCTGTTGGGACACAGCTGCTGCAGATCGCCATGATTACAGGAGTTCACATTTCAGAAAACAGTAGAAAACATCTCACATCATAAAAGTCCTGCAGATACTGTTACTGGCTCACCTCAATAAGCAAGTCAACACCTTTCAGGACACATTGCAGTTTGCTTATCGTAATGTTTATGGGTTCTTGGGGGATTTATAATTAGCTAACAAACAGACTGAAAGGTTGTGTGTCTGAGATAGTGTGGTTCTCCGGCAGCATTGGAGCACCACAAGGGACTGTACTCTCACCCTTTCTCTTCACACTGTACAC
This sequence comes from Melanotaenia boesemani, assembly GCF_017639745.1. Taxonomy (NCBI): domain Eukaryota; kingdom Metazoa; phylum Chordata; class Actinopteri; order Atheriniformes; family Melanotaeniidae; genus Melanotaenia; species Melanotaenia boesemani. The sequence goes on from NC_055696.1 coordinate 33,767,668, forward strand.
CTCAGACTTCCAATACAACTCTGAGTCCTGATTGAGAGCTGGTCCAGTTGGAGCAGAGTTCTGATCCAAAGGACCTGATAGGACCTGCTCTAGAGAACTTTATCATTTCCTAAGCTTCACTCTGAACAGAGTTCCTTCATTAAAATGAAGATAAAGAACCACCTACAGAATCAACAGAACCAGAAGCAGGTAAGGGTCTTAGACAGATTCATGATTATGCCCCACTGTGAGTCAAACTGAAGACCAGACCAGTTTCTTATTCTAATATTTTTTATTGGTTTTTGATGCCATGCACAACACAATCAAAAATGCCACACACAGCGGTCTCTAGATATATATGGGAAATAAAGCAGCAACATAAACATACATGTATAAAACAGAAAAGTATAATAATGATGATAATAATAACAACAAAAACCAAAACTCCAATCAAGAGAACAAACTAACCCATTACAGAGATTGTGAGTCAAACTAAATAGTAATCTCAGTGTCCCTAGCCAGGAATTCCAAATTAAAGTAGTTCAAAAATGGCTGCCAAACATTGTAAAACCTTTGGGTTGATCCCCTGATTGAGCGTTTCATTTTCTCAAGTTTTAAATGCGCCATTACATCCCCAGCCCAGCGCCTGTGTGTGGGAGGCCAGACTGATTTCCAGTAAGGCATCTGGCTAGTAGTGATGAAAAAGCGATGTACCCCAGATACCGCCACCTCAGCAGGGACCACACCAAACATGCGATTTCAGTCTCTTTGCCAAATATATAAGAGCGTGTCAAAAATTGAGGACCAAATCTGTACCAAATTTGGGCATGTCCAAGAGGGTAGCACGTCGGATCCACGCCTGAATATATTCTGTCAAGTCTACGTTTGGACCCATGAAGCCTGTGGAGCACTTAAAACTGGAACAAACCGTGTCTGAAACAGACTGAGCTTGTGTGTACTATAATTTCACATTGCCAGAAGTAATCAGAAATTTCAAAACCAGTTCCTCCGCCCACAGTCCCTTAATTTCATTTAGTGATGGAGACGCGATCACTTGAACACTCATATAATCTGCTCATGCCCCCTCTTTGGTCCGGATCTCCACTCATCTTACTGTGATGGCAGGGGACTGATCTTTTTTTTTTTTTTAACCCTGTCCTGTCCAGCATCCTAACATACAGAACCATAGTCTATGTGACATATTTTGCCAGATATATTTGCAATACCAAGGGAGACATGTTATATAAATGGCTACCCTTGATGTTTGCAATATTTTTATTATTTTTATTAAAATCTTATTTTCATTAGTCTTGATTTTTCTGTGCTGCACCCTGAAGCATCAGGGGGAGACAGGGGAGAGCCCGAGGCCCCAAAGGCCCAGCAGATCCACAGAGCACAGAGCCCAGGACAGCCAAAGCAGAGAGAACAGTGGCCGCACTCAGCTCAGAGCAGAGGGGCCCCCAGGAACCCGACAGAACCCGACCTCCCCAAGCAAAACTATAATGGGCCCCGGGGACAAGGACACATCCAAAGCTGCATCTGCAGGAGCTGGATCTCTGGAGGACAGCCCGGAAGCCGCAACGGTTAGAACTGGATCTCTGGAGGATGGCCCGAAGGCTGGAATGGCAAGAGTTGGATCTCTGCACGATGGCCTGAAAGCTGCAACGGCAGGAGCTGGATGTTTGGAGGACAGCCCAGAGGCTACAATGGCTGGAAATGGATCTTTGGAGGATGGCCCAGAGGCTGCAATGGCTGGAGCTGGATCTCTGGAGGACGGCCTGAAAGCCGCAACAGCAGGAGCTGGATCTATGGAAGACAGCCCAGAAGCTGGCTGATTTCATATAGAAAATCAGTGTCCTGTTGCACCTCTGCCAAAAAGCCAGCTGCACCTGGAAGATTGAGGTGCCAGGGTTTGGTGTTTAACAATTCTATAACCTGTTTGGATGCTGCCAATTGTTTATTGTTAAGGAATTAGGTCCAGCCATGCAGTCATCTTATGCCTTTGTGGCCTGGTGCATCTCCTCAAAGGCCTCCTCATACCTGCAGAGGTCTGCTAGATCCTTGGTTGGGCAGATAATACTGTCACGATGGTGGAGAAGAAGAGGAACCAAAAGCGGACTAAAGAGGCAGGTGAGTACAATAATCCAAGGTTTAATGAAGAGCAGGTAACTGACACAGACAAGAACAGGGGGAAAACAATGATGATGTGGCAACAGAAACCAAGGGGTACAAGGGGTATAATTAACGAGGAACAGGAGAACCGAGGGCTGTGGGTCTACAAAATTAGTCAAGAAATGAAAAAACAGAAGACTTAAAGACAACATAAACTAAGGAACAGAAATAACACTAAAGCACAAATCCATAAACTGTGAGAATCCGGAGTGTTACTCTGCGGACTGTCTTAGCTGATGGCATAATAACTTGCTATCTTGTTACCCATGCTTGTAAACTCTTGCCAAGATCTGAAATGAAGCTCTTCAGCTGCTCCATATGAAAGGATATTAAATTCTGTTAAACCGCTTCTTTACCGCCTGAAATCAGCAGACTGGGCCTCCAAATTTCAATAATCAGTATCCTTTATCAAAGGTATGAGCTTGTCAAGGCCTGCTGTCCGCCTGTTCATTTACATTATAAGAAACTATAAGCTTTCATAGACTCCCAGAGGCTTCAGTGGCTTGTATCTGGCAAGTGATTTGTTTCTAAAAAAAAAATGCTTGCGCTGATAGGAAGCTAACAAAATCATCATCTGACAGGAGACGTGGGTTGAGGATTGAGTCTCCAGGTGTGTTGTGGGGTCTCTTGAACGATCCATACTGAGATATAAGACACAGTTCAAATCTCCCCCTAGGACCAATTGGTGACTATTCAACTTTGGACGAAGAGAGAAAAAAATCACAGAAAAATTTTACATTATCCTAGTTGGAGGCGTAAACACATGCAAGAACCACTGGCACATTGAACAGATGTCTCAAAACTACCGGAAATTAAATGACAGCCACCGGACTAGGAACCATCTGATCATAGAACAAGTTGACAAATGACACATCTCTGCCTGGGTGTTGTAGAAGAAGATTCAAATGAGGACATGAAAGCACCAAGAAAATAGAACACAATCTCTAACACATCATTAAAAACTCCACATTGTCTCCTGTCTGCAGCGTCTGTACGACCGGGGGTACATGCAGCCTCTCTTTAAATGAGAGGTTGCATGTACCCCCTGTTCGTACACTATCATACAACATAACAAAGCTTACTTCATAAGACCGACTCTCATGAATTTAAACAAGATGGGATGTCATAATTAAGTGATAGTCAGACTGCTTTGAGTCCAGTTGGACCAGGTGCTGTCATGTAGTGCTAGAGGCAGTGCATATAAATTTTTTTTTTTAAGTCATTTTGTTTAAATACAAGACCACGATTTCATCACACAATATCATCTTGGGCATAAGTGCAGCAGCTTCTTCAGTACTTGTTTGAGCCAAAGAGCTGGACAAATCTTTCTAACTCATTCTGAGTAGCAGAGTTAAGGTAAGTGTGGAAATGCTCCTTAAACAACTGAGTCTTTAGTTTGCTTTTAAAAGTGGATAAGGACTCTGCGGATCGGACAGAGTTTGGTAGATCGTTCCACCACCGGGGAACAACAGAGGAGAAGAATCTAGCTACTGATGTGGCGCCACCTTGTGGTGGGAGTACTAGGCGTCTTTCACTGGCATTTACATTTGATGGTGCTTACATTTGATAACTAAATTGTTATCAAATGTAATACACACGTGTGAATGATTGTTTGTCTATCTGTGTTGGCCCTGCGACAGACTGGTGACCTGTCCAGGTGTACCTGCCTCTCACCTGTTAAAATGCTGGGATAGGCTCCAGCTCATTTCCAAGCTAACACCTGGTTATGTCTACCCTCAACCTCATGCCGGTGGTCAGAGGGAATACTGAAACCACTCAGTCACTATTATCAGTGCCATATCGGCGCAAAACAATATTTGTAAGGTGGATTTTCTTCTGGCAATTATAAACCTGGTTAACTTATTATTATTTTCATTCCCAACCAAGCCAATCCACCCCTCACACAGAAAAAAAAGTCACAATCACTGTACATGAAACAGCATTAAACTTCAGTAAAGCCTCTTAACAACCCAACTTATACTAAGTTACCCAAACATGAATGATGAAATGTCTTCCAAGCACCACCAGTGGTCCCCAGGAACACAAGAACATTGTCAAATACATTTACAAGAACACCAGTAATATGTTGTCAAAGCCATATCTGCCCCAAAGAAAAAGCTTATAATAAATTTGCCGTTTCGCTACTGGTTCAGTATCATCACGTCAGTAACCCTGATATATCGAGGCAGAGTCCTCATGTCCACAAAGTTTCACCACCAGAGCTGAAAAATGAAAAGTTTCACCTTTTGCTAGTTGTCACTGGAGACATTGAAACCTCCTGGCTAAAGCAAAGTCGTTAACAGGATGGCGGTCCAGATATCGCGGATGCATGAAATGTAGAACTCCACACCGCTATACCTTTTTAACCACATGCTTCAAGGTTTTGATTATGAAATCCTTGGCCTGTTTTGCGTCTTTGGGTCACTATCACCTGGTCTCACCTGCAACGTACAATGTGCCCGGTCCACTTAAGGGGGCTTATCAAGGCGTTTCTTTCAGACACTGAGATATAAACTATGTTGGGCACTTCCCATCCTTTCATCTCTCGTTTATCACAGTAACGCGCAGATTATTGTGGCGGGAGTCGGTTTCCAGGTCCTCATATCCTGCTTTCTGATTGGTGAGCTCCCTCTGCACATTGACCATGTCCCACTCCAGAGAAGCAATCAGGACGGAGTGGCTGTGGATGGCAGACTTGAGGAAGACCACCCATTTATTCAGGGCATCGCTTTTGGCGTTAGCATTGTCGTTAGCCAGTTTAATTTCTGCTCTTAGTTGATCGACCCAGTGCCGAATTTCAGCAGATTGTATCTCTGCTTTGGTGAGCAGTTCAGTCCTCAGCTGCCTCATTTCTGCTCAGGTCAGGTCCCGTTAGGGCACCAGATGTAGTGTTTGCCTCTGGGCTAGCCCTGGAGCTAGCCCTGGAGTCAGATGCTTTTGGGGGGTTTTAGGCCGGCGCAAAGTCGAAATCCCAGACCTGGTGCTAGGTCTCAGCTTCGGTCACGAGTCTGCTGTTTGGTGTTTGCTTCTAGGTTACCTAATGGCGTTGGTGAGGAGCAAGGTCCTAACAGACCAGTTTCTGAGAGGTGGCAGGATTCCAGCCTCCAGAGAGCTGTTGGCGTCGTTTAAATTATTAGCCTGAAAAGTAGAAAAACTACAAGTTAAAGAAAGATTCTATTTTTATCCAACCTTCCTCTCTTTTCTCTTTCTCCCCATCTGTTTTCAGCCTCCTCTTCCTCGCTCCTCTTCCTCGCTCCTCTTCAGTCCAACTTCATTCCAGACGAACAACGAATGGAAACCAGACTGACTCACAGAGGGAGAGGGAGGGCGAGAGACCAATGTAGAGAGAGAGAGTAGAGAGAGAGGCTGCAGCTCTGAGGGGAAGCCATAGAGCGAGAGACACAGACTTACACTGGGAGAGAGAGAGAGAGAGAGGTCTGTTTTCAATCTGTCCCCCCACTTCTCTCCTCTGACAGGAAGTGAACCAGGTCCAAAACACACACACACACACACACACACACACACACACACACACACACACACACACACACACACACACACACATACAGAGTAAGGCCTTTTTATGTTTTCTCTCTTGCGAGTGTGTATGTGTGTGTGTGTGTGTGTGTGTGTGTGTGTGTGTGTGTGTGTGTGTGTGTGTGTGTGTGTGTTCCAGAAACAGAGTGAGCAGCTGATTGATCGATTGGTAATAAATCAGCTGCAGGTCCTCTGAGTTTTAAACAGAAAGCTGCTGTAAAGGACCGTGGGACTCAAAGGTCTCGGAAGGCAGTTACAAATAAAATGAATAACTATAGGATCTGATTAATTTAAATGTTCAGTTGTGTGAATATATCTCATATTTATTGACAAATTGCAAAACTAAACATTCTGTGTAAAAAATATTTTGATGTTTACATATTTCATTCCTAAACTGATGCCAGTGTGTAATGTTGCACACGAGTAAAATACACAGTAAAAGTGATGGTTTATCACCGCTGATGGATGTGATGGCAAACCCTCTCACCTGGAACCCTCCTACCAAAGGCACAAAGTGCTTTACATGATAAAAACAGTTTATACATATTAAATAAAACAAGCCTTCACACATCACACATCAAAGTAGCATAGCAATAAAAAAAAATAAAATCATTGTTATCTCTCTCACACATAGTCACACAGACATCCACACATGTGTAGACAGAGATGTACACATACATACATATGTACATACACACACACACACACACACACACACACACATATATATATATATATTAAAAAGAATAGTGCAGGACCCCCAGCCACCCGGTCAAAGGTGGTCACTGCGGCAACAACCCCCAGACCGAGCAGGCAAGCTCCTGGTGCAAAAGATCCCTACTGATGAAAACACTGCAGTTAAATAAATAAATAAGTAAATAAATTAATAAGTTAATTAATACATATAAAGAACTTCCATAAGTAATGTGGTAAAAGGTAATAAAATAGAATAAAAAAGATAACAACATAAATTTGTGTAAAATGAATTAAGATAAAATAAAATTGAGTTAAAAGCTAAGTTAAAAAGGTCTTAAGTCTCTTTTTAAAAACATCAACAGTCTCTGCAGCCCTGAGGTTCTCTGGCAGGCTGGTCCACAGACGAGGGCCGTAACAACGAAAACAGGCCTCGCCGAAAGTTTTGGTCCTCACTCTTGGAACAACTAAGAGAACCTCCACAATGGTTCATAATTTAAAAGCAAGTCAGAATGATAAGAAAGTCCAAGACCATCAAGACATTTATAAACCAGTAAAAGAAGCTTAAAAATCATCCTGAAACGCACGGGGAGCCAATGCAGCGATTTTACACCTGGTGTGATGTGTTCCTGCCCTCTGGTCCTCTGAGTTCTGGAAGAGCTGTTGGTTTGAGATGGACTTTTTGGGAAGACCAGAGAACAGGGCATTACAGTAATCTATTCAACTAGAAATAAAGCATCAGAGAGAAATGGGCGACTCTGGTAATGTTTGTAAGATGATAAAATCCAGTTTTTGTTACATTTCTGATGTGTGGAGTAAAATCCAGCTCAAATCAAAAAGAAAACCCAGATTTCTCACACAATCGGAAGGATTAAAATGTTGTAATTTGATGAAATGGCCCTTCTTGTCTTCAGGGCCGATAATCAATTTTGTCCTGATTGAGCTGTAAAATGTTGTCTGCCATCCATGACTTTATATCTAAAATACAGTTTAAAAGGACGTTAACTGACTCCAGGTCATCAGGAGACACGGCGATGTAAATTTCTAAGCAGCTGACCTCCCACACGCAAGACTCCAGATGGTTGACACGCTCAAGGTTCGCAGGCCATTCTATTTCAGGTTGGCGAAGAAACGGAGGTCCCATTAACCAGAGTTTGTCCTTCAGAAATGCCTCCACTTTGACCCCTCTGGATGCTGCATTTACTGGATTTGAAGCTGTATCCACATACCTCCACTGAGCAGGGTGAGATGATTTCAGTATCTCTGAAATACGATTGGCAACAAACACCTTAAATCTGGAGCTTTGATTATTGATGTATTTCAGCACAGAAGCACTCAGTCCAAAACACAGATTCCCGAAGACTCGTGTGTACCTCTCTCTTCCACAGGAAGTCCATACGACTGGCCGTTGTTGCAGCAATCAGTTCCATTCTTGAAAGCACTGTGCATTCTGTAACAGCAGGTAAGTGACTGTACCATAGCCTTCCTCACAAGCATCGCAGAAATGGTGTAATTGTGTGGTAATAACATCTCCAAACTCCCGAGGTTTTAAACATCTGTGTAACTCAGAGCTGGTTCTTCTAATGCTGGAGCGAGGGTGAGGTTTGTGTTTTATCTTTTTGGTTGATGTAGCAGAGTCCTGGATGTTTCCAAACACAGGGTCTATCAAGATTCTCCCCTGTTTGTCCACAAAGTTGGCAATATCCATAAACCTTGCTCTTCTGTTGGACCTTTCCTGCAGGTCGCATGCGTGGCACCTCCGGCAGTCTCTGAGTTTATAGGGCCGTTTTTTCTCCAACATAACTGTGGGTGTATCCACACCCCTAAATACTGCACATCTTTCATGACATTACAGCATCCGTGCAGAAAGAGGTTGTACTCCTGGAGGGCCTTCATGTCCTCTGTTTTAATAGTGGGCCATAACGGAGCTCCGTCCATGTATGCTGCTGCCACCTCTTGCTCATTGCCATAGCGCTCTCTCAACAGAGCCTCTGTCTGACTCAATATGCTGACAGCTCCTCACCAGCTCCTTTACATGCCCTCTGGTGTACTGTTCAAGGAAATAAAGTCTGTCACAGTTTTTATTGGTGTTTCGCTCGATTCTATTTTCAAAAGCTTTAATAAATTAATGGTATGGATTGAATTACTGTCAAGCCCAGCTCGCGAGGGTTTGACAAGAAGGAAGCAGGACAACAAAGGATGCCAATTAGAGTATAATTTATTTAAAGAAAGTGACCAAATTAAATAAATGGAGATTAACAGTGTATCCTATGTGTATAATCTGTAGCATCAGTGTCGGTTGTGGGAAGGTGATGTGTGTGAAAGCTAAAGTGGACAAACTAATGAGTGCACAAACAAAAGAAACGGAGCGCTGCAGGTGAGCAGGCTGGCGAGAGCAGAGACCCAAAAGCCAGAGGGCTAGGGGCGCGCAGGTGTGAACGGCCTGGTATTTAATCCCAAGTGGGCCACGCCCCCGCCAGGTAGCGCGGGAGGACTGGAGCAGCAGACTGGCCACCTGAGAAGAGGAGGACAGAGGCGGAGAGAGGAGGAGGCAGAGCAGGAGACAGGGCTGGAAGCAAAAGTTAAAGTCCCCAGAAACAAACAAAATACAGCCTGGTCTGGGGTTGTCACACCCTGTGAAACCAAAGTTCACAGACAAAATTACAAAACAACCCCAGATATTGTTGTTGTATTGCTGCTGGTACCCAAATTTCCCTGAGGGCTCTCCGAAGGGATTAATAAAGTATTTCTATTCTATTCTATTCTATTCTATTCTATTCTAGATATCACCAAACACACCATTATGATTAAACCAACCACCCAGGAGCAATACTGCAATACAGGAACCAGGGTACTGCCACAACCACCAGCAAACTACCCCCCAGCATCACTCACCCCTCCGCAACCAGACGCCTTGGAGCATATTTAAGAAAGGCTAAGATACAGAGAGTGAGCTAGTGGGGCAGCAACAAACCCAAAGTCCCCAGCAGCGAATATTAATAACTTAACCCCTAACCGGAGTACAACAACGGAGCACGAGACAGGGCATCTGCCAAGATGTTATCCTGTCCCTTCACATGGCAGATGTCCAAATCGAAACAGAGAAACAAACTGGCCTCAGCACCCCATTGTCACCCCCCTGCAGCAGGACGGCACCAGCCCCAACCTGGCTGGCGTCCACCTGAAGCTCAAAAGAACTGTCAAATCGGGGAGCCGCGAAAACAGGACATGAGCACAAGAATAATTCAATATTCCCAAATGCCTGTTGGCAATACGACGACCACACAAATTACACACGAGCTTTTAACAGCTCTGCGAGAGGGAACACGACCGCAGAAAAGCTACTTCAAAAGCTCCTATAATAACCCACCAGGCCTAGAAAACGTAGGAGCCCTTCCCAGCAGGGGCGTGTCCAGAGGGGTGGCCCGGGGGGGCACGGGCCACCCCTCCAGTTTGGCTGGCCACCCCAAGTGCCCCCCCGCCAAAACTTTGACGATGAAAGTCAGTGACATTTCGTATGATAGAGTCTTCACAGTGAAGCTCCGAAATCGGAGGGTACCTGAATGCAGCACTTGCTACAGCCTCTCAGTATCCACCTGCAAAGGGAGGAGACACCAGCGCAGCAAACGGCAGTAATCGATATTGGTAAAAGATAAGAAGACTCGACTGTAAATAAATATCCCGGTAAGTAATATGAAGTTTCTTATAAAGGTGAGTGAAATTTTAATATCATGTAACAAGTAACCCTGAAGAATTCTCTGCAGACAGTAGTAGCCTACAGAATATCCGAGTCACAAATTGCTGTATGGAGGTGCAGATTTGGTTGCAGGTGATACTTAATGTCACTTACTTTGTGCCTAAATGTCACCATACCAACCCAACCGTATTTTTTGTCGAATATGTTCGTCTTTATACACCTATATTATAAGGCAACATACATGGTCTAGCTAGCTAGCTAATTCGTCAAATAACTTTTCTAGTTTTTTTTTTTTTTTTTTTTTTTTTTTAAGATTAGCATGCAATTATCTCATGACGTGACTGCCATGCTCATAGCTCATAGCAGGGATGTTTATATCCTCCAAGTTTTGGAATTTTCTCTGCTTCAACACGTGGATCATTTACAGGCTTGTGCAGAACTGGCTGTTGGGGAGATCTATTTGATCTGAATTAGGTATATTTGGGCAGGAAATGCCTAAAACCTGCATATCATCTCTTGAGAAACAGTACTGGACCTTAGTCAAAATTATCAAGAAAGTTGTTGTTTGTGACAGACATTTTTGCTTTATTTCTTCAGGGTCAGCCAGTAGACAGGGAAAGAAATTGAAAAATGAAAAGGTCTCAAAATATTGAGAGTTTCTTTGTCAAGAAGACAAAAGTACAGCTGGAGGCAGAGAGTAAGGACAGTGAGAGAGAGACTGTGCAGCAGTTGTCATCCACAGTGAGTTCTGCAGATCAAGGTATGTGTGGGAATGGAACAAAAAAATAAATAAATGTGAGGAAGGGATGATTGTATTGTCCATAATTTAACCCACCAGATTACATAACCACAGGCAGAAATGGTATTAATTAGGAATGAAAATGTATTCATCTTGGCTGTATGATTTTAAAAAGGATGACAGTGAGGTATTTACTTCCAGTAAAAGATTTTAAATATTTATCTCAGGATCTGTAAGGGAGGATGCCACTGAGGAAGAAAATGAAGACCCATCACTCCTGTATTCACCAAGCAAAGGTATGTATTATTGTACATAATTGTAAAGCAAAATGAAATGATGCTTTAAAAAACATCCTCTTTTTTATGTAATGTAATATTTTGCTATTATTCCAGGTACCACTTCACATGTTTATCATCACCCAGGTCATCAGAATGTGGCACCTTGTGAGACTACATCTTCTGCATCATGTACTACACAGGGACATCCTCATGGTATTTAACCCTCAATCCTACTTTTAGATAAACATATTGAAGGCATATATATTATGCCTTTTTTATGCCATTATATATATATATATATATATATATATATATATATATATATATATATATATATATATATATATATATATGGGTGTAACGGTTCACAAAAGTCACGGTTCGGTACGTACCTCGGTATAAGGGTCACGGTTCGGTACGGGTTCGGTACAACGGAACCATCTCTACATCTCAGAGCTCCTGATCAGTTTTTATCAGTTGTTCAGCACCTTGGGCAATCTGTTGATTGTTGTTAAGTGTGCTATATAAGTAAACATGAACTTGTACTTGAAAGCTTATAAAAACTAAATAATGATTCTGGGTAGTTTGCATTATATAGAAAATATTCTGTATTATTGATCATGTCTCTTGTGCAAGTGTTGTTATATATTCAAAACAATTCTTCACTGATTTAAATGGAATCTCTCGTCCCTAGATATATCTCAACATCCGGCAGATGGACCCAGACAGCCACACTTGAAGGTATTTCCTCGAACAGTACATGGTGAAAAGAAGAGGGCCTTCAACAAGACATGGTATTCACAGCACAAATGGCTTGAATATTCACAAAGTCGGGACTCTGTCTATTGTTTTGCATGTAGACATTTTTCCCTTCCAAATGTTTCTGAGACTCCTTTCACATCACATGAAGGGTACTCAAACTGGAAGAAGGCAATGTATAAAGATGGAGGTTTTAAGGGGCATGAGAAATCTGAGGGACATGTGAGTGCCATGTATGCTTGGAGTGAACATAAGAAGGAAATTCTGACAGATTCATCTGTACGTGATGCTTTGGACAAGGCATACAAAAAACAAGTAGAGGAAAATCGCATCTATATTAAAACTGTTGCTGAAGTGCTTCTCCTTACAGTGATGCAAAACATTCCTCAAAGGGGACACCTTGAGGCAGATACATCACAAAATAAAGGGAACTTTTTGGAGATAATGGAACTGATTTCTAAGCATAATCCACTGATTGCAAAAAAAATGAAAGCAACAGGAAATGCTAAATATACCAGTAATAACATTCAGAATGAAATACTGGAATGTTTGTCAGAGATGGTGCGTGAAGACATTATTAGAGAAGTGAAGGAAAGTGAGTGCTTCTCTGTGATTGCAGATGAAACAAAAGACCTAAAAAAAACAGAGCAACTGTCATTAGTATTAAGGTACTACTACAATGGGACTGTTCAAGAAAGCTTCTTAGAGTTCCAGAGAGCAAGTCAGTTAGATGCTGCAGGGTTCACCCAAAAAATCATCCAGTGTCTGGAAAAGCATGGCCTTGAATATCGATCCAATCTTGTCGGCCAAGGATATGATGGGGCAGCAGTAATGTCAGGAAAATGTAGTGGTGTTGCAGCCCGGATAAAAGCAGAGGCAAAGCATGCGTTTTATGTGCATTGCAATGCACATTGCCTTAACCTCGTTATTGTTGATGCAGTGAAAGCCGTCCCTGAAGCTGACTGTTTCTTTTCATTGTTACAGAAATTGTATGTGTATATGTCAGGTTCATATGTCCACCAAAAATGGCTCACGGTTCAAAAAGACATGTATCCAGATGCTCCTAGAGAGCTTCAGAGACTCAGTGACACAAGGTGGGCATGTCGTTACAGTGCGTGTAAAAATGTCATGGACAGATTACCAGCTATCTTAAGAGTACTTCATGAGATAGATATTGAGAACAGCGGTGACAGATCAGTGGATGCACGGGGACTGTTGGCACAAATTGACCTCACTTTTATTGGCAATTTAGCCACATTTAGAAAAATACTTGGGGAAATGAAGTTGCTTTCTGACATATTGCAATCACCATCTCTAGATCAAGCAAGGGCTGTAGACCTAATCCATGCACTTCAAGACACCTTGGGCGAGAACAGAAGTGAATCTTGTTTTGATGAGCTGTGGCAAGACACAATGGATATTGCAAAGCAATGCAATGTTGCAACTGAGACAGTTCAAAGAAGGTTGCAGAGAGGGAGCCACAGGCTCAAGGGTTATTTTGTAGACTCTCCTATCGGACAGCGTAGGAGTAAGGAGGGTGACAAGGACAAGTTTAAGAAGGAAATATTTTACCCCATTCTAGACCATGTGCAAGCAGAGATGGAGAGGCGCTTCAACAAGACAAACTGTGATATTATGAGGGGTATACAGGCACTAAACCCTAAGAGTAAGAGCTTTATGTCAGAGGAAGCAGTTTTAAGTTTGGCTGGTCTGTATAACTGTGATATTGAAGACCTCAAACATGAGCTACGTCAAGCTAGGAAGGTTGTTCAGAGGAGAGCACAGTGTGGGAATGAACTCTCCAGTGTTTTGGAGTTCACCACCTTTCTAGAGCCTTACAAAGAGGTGTTTCATCAGCTTTTTCGTTTGTGTAGAATAGCTGTTGCCTTACCTGTCAGCAGTGCTACTTGTGAACGTAGCTTCTCAGTACTAAAGCTCATCAAAACTCATCTACGAACAACTATGACTGATGAGAGGCTCAGCAATATTGGAGTTTTGAGTATTGAGAGAAAATGAGCTCAATCATTGAGCCTGGATGCCTTTGTAACACGTTTTGCCACCTGTCACCGTAACAGGCGTATCAACCTGTTCTAAGTCTCTGATATATAGCAAGCTGATTCTGATGTTTAAGCTTGTTTGTTTTATTTTTTTTATTTTTTTTTCTTGTGTGTCAAAATCTCCACTGCCCAGTTTGTGAAAAATGTTTGCTTTTTGTTAAGGTTTTGCATAGGCATTGGAAAAAATGTTATATTAGCCAACCAGATGAGCAAATGTTAAACTGCTTTTGCCTAAAACATTTCTGCCCTATGTCAGTAAAAATATTTTGCAAATAATGCTATTCATTAATCCTGAATAAACACTGACAAAGCTTCTGATTGTACGTTTTGAAAATTATTTCTCAAAATTTCGCACTGTAGTGGTTAAAACTTAGTTGTAGTAAGGGTTAAAAGTACATTCAGCTTAACACAGTACTTTTGCAATAATCAGAAATCAGGACTGATGAAAGATCTAATTTTTAATAAATTAGGTTTTTTTTAAAGGTCATGGGACATTTACATGTGCCACCCTTTTCAAAATCTGTGCCCCTACCTGGCCCCCCCATCAAAAATTTTCTAGACACGCCACTGCTTCCCAGCAATGGGCTGCAGAAATTCGGCCACAGCGGCGACCTTGGCGTCAACAGACGCCATACTACCCTGGCCAACCACGCAGCCCAGGTAAGGCAATGTCGCTCTGGCAAATTCACATCTGGCCAGATTTACGGTCAACTGTGCCTCCGACAACCGCTCAAACAAAGTAACAACATAACACGGTCTCGTTCATCAAACTTAGGGACAAGAAAGAGGTTAGCAGTCACAGCCGTGCTTTCACATGCGCGCGCAGACCCAGACATATCTGGCCCGACTGCCGAGGAAAGACACGACTCACTAACCAATGCTCTGAGCCAGGTCTGCTCCAATTCCAACTGCAACTGCTGCCATTGCACCTGCTGCACAAACGTGAGCGCATTCCCGCACGTCACTGACGGCGCCGGCTTCGCAGCTGCTGCACCGCCCGGCTCTTTCTGCAACACCCCCATTCCAAACAAAGACAACAAAAACAAAAGAAATGCTTTTAGCTCATCCTGAAGCATCCCACCTAGCATAATGACCAGCTATTTCAACCAACTGATCCTTCTAACAGGTATCCAAAAATGCCATTTTTAACAAACAACTTCACCCTCGAGTAAGCTCTGCACCGATCAGACAAACAACAACACACCGCCACTGGAAAGTTCCCTCTAACTGCCTAACCAAAACTAACCAAACTGGACCCTAGTCTTCATGCAGTTCTGTGGCGGGATGATTAAGCACAAAACCAGTGGGACACGTGCCACCCTGCAGCAGACTGCCGCACGCGACCCCATGGACTGCCCCCGAGATGGTTGCCGAAACAACCAACACTAACCACTCCTCGCAACACTAACAAACAAAACCCGACACAAGCTTAAAAGGGGAAAGTGCCCTACGCCTAACAGGGAACTCCCAGCCAATGCGTGTCCAAACAGCACTTACCTCAACGCGGCAGGGTGACCAGAAAACATGCAGCAACGGACGAGCCCCCATTTTGTCAAGCCCGGCTCACGAGGGTTTGACAAGAAGGAAGCGGGACAACAAAGGATGCCAATTAGAGTATAATTTATTTAAAGAAAGTGACCAAATTAAAAAAACGGAGATTAACAGTGTATCCTATGTGTATAATCTGTAGCATCAGTAGTGTATGGGAGTGTTGATTGTGGGAAGGTGATGTGTGTGAAAGCTAAAGTGGACAAACTAATGAGAGCACAAACAAAGGAAACGGAGCGCTGCAGGTGAGCAGCCTGGCGCAAGCTGAGAGCCAAAAACCAGAGCGCAAGGGGGCGCGAAGGTGTGAACGGCCTGGTATTTAATCCCAAGCGGGCCACACCCGCCAGGTAGCGCAGGAGGACTGGAGCAGCAGACTGGCCACCTGAGAAGAGGAGGACAGAGGCGGAGAGGGGAGGAGGCAGAGCAGGAGACAGGGCTGGAAGCAAAATTAAAGCCCCCAGAAACAGACAAAATACAACCTGCTCTGGGGTTGTCACATTACCATAAAAAATGGTTTCCCTTTCTGGGAATGCTGAGAGGTATTGTTGCAGCATCAAGAGTGTTGTAATTTCATTTTGTTTCCTTATTATATCCAACACATTGTAATTTTGTGATGCACCAGCATCAATGTTGGTCACAGGATCATCAGGGGTCACTAGATAACGTTGGAGCATATGAGAAGGATCTGGGGCTGTTTTATGTCAGGTGAGCTGGCTGTGTGGTTTTAGTTGCTTTGTGTTTTACTTGAAATGACAATGATGGAACAAATTCAGTGGCGTTGACGTTGAGGTGTTTTCATAGTATGAATTAATCCCATCTGAAACCTTTGACTATGATTTACTGCCAACGCTGCTTTGTGACTTTATAACTCTTAGTTTTTCCATTTCTTCTGCAATTTCATTCTCCAGCAACAGCTGTTCTTGTCTTTTGGTTAGCTCTAACTCTTCTTCATCCAAAGCATATTTTTCCTCTAATGCCTTTTGTTTTACTGCAAGATTTCTTTCAGCAAATGAGCATGATCTAATATCTGTATTTGAGATACTGTCACAGGGCCGCAGTTCATCCAGGGGGTCTTGTACCGTGGGAACAGGTACTGGAGGGTCAGCAGCAGGCAAATCCTTGCCCTTTCCGACAGGAGCTTGTTCTATTTGATTTACTTCTTTTAATGGTTGCACCGAAATGCTTGTCTGAGATGGTGATTTATTTGAGTCTTCATGTGAATCTTCTCGTATCCATTTTTCCACTTGTTTTTAAATGCATCACTGTAATCTATGATGCTAGGGGGGGTTAGGGTTGGGGTCATTTTGAGTTTTATATAGTGGCAATGCCTTGTGCAGGTCTGTGGCTTTTTCACACGTTCCGTTGTGAGGGGATTTCAGAAGCATTTTCTTTTAATTTCATGTGTGCTTTTATTTACAGAATAAGCCCTTTAATTTTATTAATGGCACGTTTGCACTCATGCTGGAGCCGTTCGATTTTATTTTCCAAAGCTTTGGCAGTCAATTTGATTTTTTTTTTTTAATTTTCCATATTCAAATATTTAGCAACGACTTTCACTTGTCTAATATCCATTAGATTTAATTTTGTGTGGAGCAGTACAATCAAAGTTCATTAATAACGCATTCAAAATTCATTGCGTTTGAATTAAGTGACATCTGATCCAAATCTGATCCAAACATTTCCACAAGCAACAGGCCTTAGACAACACCAGTCGCCACGTATTTATGCCACAAAGTCCCGACATCACAATCCCTTAAAGCACCAAGAACTTGCTTCACTATCAATGTGCCAGTGCCAACCAGCATATCATCCACTTCAGTACATTGTCCTCGTTTGATAAAATGCATTGCAATCCAAGCGGATTCCTTTATCCACAAACAAGAACAGGTTCAGGTTCAGGTTCAGGCCTACTTGTTCTCAGTGAATGGATGGCGTGGCACTGAGCTGTGGTTCCTTTGATCTCGGGCTCGTTGCGTGATGAATTGGTTCTTTGGTGCTTGTGCATGGCTTAATGATTTTCATTACATTCCCTTTTGTTGACAAATGTTACGGCTTCCAAAAACAACCCTTTTATCCACTATGAGTATGAGGCTGATCCTTGGATCTCAGCGTATCTGATAATATAGCCACTGGTGCGTCACAAAGCTGCAAACCCGAGGACCTGACCTCATACTCTCAGCAGCTAAAAGGGTTGTTTTCGGAAGCAGCAACAATCTAAATTCGTTTTAACGGTGGTGGGAAGACACCCGTTTGGAGGGAGTAATTTACCACATCTAACACCATGAAATGTTTTAAAAGTGATGTAGGAATTGGGTCTAAAAGGCAGGTTGTTGGTTTAGTTGGAAGAAAACTGGACTAGCATCTGCACACCAAGCAGGACAAACTCTCCAGTGTTTCCTCAGGTAAACGCAGAGCTTCAGATCTGTTAAAATCACCATGTCGTTGAGATAAAACACTGGATCAGCATGGATTTGACTTCTGAAGTGGCATATAAAGTCCTCGCATGCAGCGTCTGATGCAGACACGATAACTTGTTAAAATCTGTGTTTATTAAAAGATCAGTTGTTTTATAAAGGAATTTGGGGTTAATTTTTGTTTTCTGTAGTAAGATTGGAAAAATGTTCTGTTTAACTTTTATTGTAGGTTTTGAGTTGTTCCTTAAAAATGTATAAATGAATGATTAATTTTGTTGTCTTCCATATCCTCTCTGCTCTACTGCAGTTTCTTCTGAGCTCTTTGATTTGTTCATTCCTCTACGGTGGTGTGGGTTTGGATTTATTATTTTACTTTTGAGAGGAGCTACGGCATCGATGGCTGACTCAAGTTTGCTGTTTAAATGATCCAGAATAAAATCACGTGATGCAGGTAAAATAGCTGGAGCATCAGTATCAAGCCAGGTTTCAGTGAAAAGACTATTCTATTATCTAAAACAGGGGTAGCCAATGTTGGTCCTCGAGGGCCCAATCCGGCAGGTTTTCCAGATTTCCCTGCTCCAGCACACCTGACTCAAATCAAATGGATCGAACAGCCTATAGCGGATCAAGAATTGATCAGGCTACTCTCACAAATGATTCGTATGATTTCATATGAAAAGTAATGCACTGATATTCGTACATATCCTGCGAAATTCCCACCAGGCTTTGACGTGACGTTTGCTCTGTAGGCGTTTCCTTTATTTTCATTGGAAAGTGCTATATTTAAAACTACACACATTTTAAAACAACTATATCAGAAAGTCAGATGTACTAAGCTAGACTTGTCTAGATATTTAGGTAGCATTTCATTTGTTTCTTTCTGCATACTAAAATAAAGTTAAAACAAACATGAACCATTTGTTTAACACACTGAACTGAAGATATTGTTCAATTTGTCAAAAATTTATTTTTTATTTTTTTATTTTTTTCATTTGCCTCCCAAGGTGTTGCGTCTGATGTCCTCAAATATCTGATTTAGTTAGGTAATTGGACAATCTGTGTGATTACCAGATCCAATGAAATTCAAAAAAAGATATGGTAGATTATTAATTTGAATCTTGTCTAGTTTGTGTTTGCACTTGAGAAGCATGGAGGGCTGAAGTTTTGGATCTTTTGGGTTAATGTTATCCAGATAGAATTTCATTTTAACATTATTTTAAAAGATTGAAATCTATAAATGTGACCTAAATTTGAAGCATGTTTAAGCCAAAAAGACACATTTGGAATTTAGAACATTTAACAGCTAACACCAGCAGGTCCTTTCACTTCATCCATTTTCATAAGGAATATAATTTGTTTGCAGATTCACAAGTTCAAGATGGCTGGTTTGAACCCAACTTTTATGTTTGGGTACAAAAAGAAGCACACTGTGCTCTGTGACTTTTTGAATGGCTTAGAGGTGGAAACTGAGAAGGAGAAGGACACCATAAGGCTCATAAAAACCCTTCATGAGAACCTTTTACAAGGTTAGTCCACATAATGTTTTATTCATGTGTATTTATTCCAATGTAACATATACATTTAGCTGCTTTAAAACTTACAATCCATAACTTGGTGCAGTCCTGACATTTTGAAGTATAAAACAGCTTACAATCCTAGAATTTATTTTTTAACTGATTAAACCTTTGCACTGTTTAATTATTGTAATTTATTACATGGAGACCATGTGTGAGGAACATGGTCTCAAACCCAGATCCTCACATCTGAAGCTGTCTGTTTTCTGTGCTGATGGAATTATTCAAAGACATCCTCAGTTTATGGAAAAGACTATTAATAAGCCTTTAGTGTTGATCATTCTACATTAATTTATTTTTTTTATTTTTGTTTGTTTTTATTTTTTTTATTTTTTATTTTTTTACTGTTACTCTCTAATTCTAAACCAGCATCACGCAGAAGGTTTACATGTACATGTTCCCTTGATTGGATGTCTGCAGATATGAAACATGCTGCTTCACTCTGTTCATTACTTAGTTGGTTTCACAAGCTCGTCTCTTGCAAACACAAGTGACTAATGTCTTAAGCCTGGTACACACAACGATTTTTTAATCCTATGAGATTTTTTATCTGTTTGAGACCTCACACATGAAGATAAAAAATCAGGCATTAAACAGTTTTGTGTGTAGTGTGTGCTGATAATGTAATCACAGAACAACACACACATAATGATGCTGTCCTGCGACTCATCTACAATCTGTCCTCCGAGCCAGACAAACGTAGAAGAAGAACCATAGTAACAACTGGAAAACACAACACCCAGCATGGAAGGGGATATGTAGGATGAGGGAATGATGGCGGTCTTGGGACTATTGTTAACAGAAATAACAGACTGGAGACGACGTGAACACAGACTTTTTTTACTTCCTGGTTCCCCAGCCAGCTCGCTCTCTGATTGGCTACATTCCGTACCACGTCACCATCCACGCAGTCACGATGAACGAGTCGTCGGCATTATTCAGAAATCGGCTCTGAAATTTTGAACATGTTCAATAATCCCGATTGTTGGCTATGGCCCGTTTCGGAGCGGATTATCGGGACAAATCGGCTCGTAACCTCAGACTAAATGATGATTGGACGGGGAAATCTCATGATGATCAGGCGTTTGCCGTCCAAGGTCAGGAAGAGGCAAAACTGGGACAAAATCAGCCCAAAAATTGTTATGTGCGTACCAGACTTAAGTTTTGTTGACTGGGACAGACTGATGTACATGAAGAAGCTAAAGATTGCTTACACTATATAACCACACCTACAGAATTTACAACACTACTCAAGTTTTTGTAGGATTTGATAACTTTTCAGTACCTGCTCATTTTAAAGACAGCTATTATGCAGTTTACATTGTCTATGAAACAGGGAAGACATATATGATGAAAACAATAACTAAGATAAAATGTTTGCAAACAGTCACAGGTAAAAGAAAGAGAGAGGCCAAAACATCCACTCTGTTGGATGCAAGAGGACAGAGGGACCCTGCCTCCTTGCAACCTGAGGCCATGGAGGAGAATGGAACTATTTCTGCTCTCTCAACACCTTGTGGTAAGAAAGACGGCATCACAAGTACTTTATCTACTTTGGATCTCATTCAGAGGTGAAGATTAAAGAAATTCTTTTCCATGTGGGACTGTGTACTAGACCCTGAAACTTCACACCCTGCTGTGGCTTCAGAAGCCCCTCTACCTCCTGGGCTGTATCCTTCTGTATCATCTCCTCCACTGTCCACCACAAAGGTGTACTGTCCACCGCAAAGGTGTACTGTCCACCACAAAGGTGTACTGTCCACCAGTGTACACAGGTAAGACCTAAAGAATACCCCTTGCAAGAGAAAAACAAGTTTGTGGAAGTGTGTATGCTGTGTGGAGCACTGGCACTTTTTCAATATATGAATGCAGCATCCTGAAGATGCAGAATGACAGAAGTTTTATGCAGGTGTGGACAAAATACTGTAAACTAAGAATATTTTTTGCAAATATAAGTCTTAACACTTTATTTTTTTATTATTAACAAAATGTTGATTAAATAAGTAGAAGGGGAATCTAAATCAAATCAGTATTATGTCTGACCGCCCTTTGCCTTCTAAACAGCATCAATACCTCTAAGTACACAAGTACAATGTCTTTAAAGGAACTTAGCATGTTGCTTGTGGTTAACTGCTTTCACTTCTTGGAGGACTAACAAATATTCTGTGGCTATATCAGCACTTCCAGAGCTCCTCTTTCTTTAGACAGAAGATATTTTTGTATGACAATAACTGTATGGTTGCGATTATCTTACTGTTGGGGTCAACCAAATGCCCATTAATGGGTAGCATGGTAGATGTGTATTTGCTTTTATTTTCCAGCAAAACAGACACCTTGTATTCTGTCTAAATGTATAATTCCATTTGCAGAAATGTAGCCTCAAACCTTCCAGGAACCTCCATCATACTTCAATGTTGCCTGTAGCTGCATCAGCCTATGAGGACCATATCTGGTGTATCTAGCATCTGTACATCACACGCTAGTGGACCTGTCTTCAAGTACAGAGCTTAAAATGTCTAAAAAGCCAACAAAAATAGTTAATTATACCATTTGCAGATATTACTTATATCATTCAAGTGCAGAAACTGATGTTTATGATAAATCTTGGGATGTGTCCGGCTGTGATGGGTACAAATGATGTAGTTGCCTGGATTCATTGTCTGCATTCAAAGGTGCCTGAAGCTTCTCGTTTTAACCTTCCTACACATCTTTTTTCTGTTGTTGTTCTGTCTGTTCTTGAACCTACAGATGAGAAGGATGATCTGTTTTGTATAGCTGGTTAAACTTGTGTATTACCCTAACAAATGACTAACTTTGTGCTAGTGAACACAGTACAAAAGACCAGTAAATGGACTGTACTTATATAATGCTCTACTAAACATATGATGACCTCTCAAAGCACTTTTACATTACACATCATATTCACCTGTTCACACAGCTCCTCTGTTGTTTGACGAAGTGGTTTTCATCGATCACACATTCATACCCCAACAGACAGCATTAGGACGTTAGTATGTAGTCGGGAGAAGTGTGTAATTGATGCACCGTCTACCACCAACTTCCTGATTGTTAGACAGCGGCTCCTCCTGGTGAGCTACAGCCGCCCAAGAACTGATGCAGTTCTGAAGGTAGTTGACATCAAATATTGACAGTAGAACAGAATCAAGTTTCTCTTTCAGACAAGGAGAAAGCATTGTAATTATATTGTATATATATTTTGGTTAGATACATGACACTTAATGTCATACTTAATATAATATGGGTATTTGTGCATTATGTATCTCGCCACCTTTAAAAGAAAAAAAATAGTAAAATGTTTTTCACCTCTTTAAAACTTCTCTTTTTTTCTAATTGTACACTAGGGCCTGGAACTGCAACACCAACCACAGTCTCAAAATCCTCTCCAGTCTCCGGGTCACCTGGTAACAAATGCTTTATCTGTTTTTCACATTGCCATTTTTACATTGTGAGTACATTTTTCATTGATAACTTTTTGGTCTGCCTGTACTCTAGATGCTGCAGTGACACCCCCTGACATGCTTTCAGAGTCCTTATGTCCTGACCTTTTTCCCCCACCTTCTCCACCATTGCCCCCCTTCAAATGAAGCACAAAGGTAAGACGTCATAAATACCATCTGCTGGCAACAAACAACTTGAGAAAAAGAAGAATCCATTCAATTGTATGATCAGTATTTTGCTCAAAAACATCTTTACACTTGATATTTTCTTAACTTAAAAACTTTGCATTTCCTCTAGAGGATGCAAAAAGGCTTTTATTCTGAAAGATCAAACATGAGACACAATGTCTAAACTTTAATAAGAACTTTTTACATGTCACATTGAGATAATTGTCCCTTTTTTTCTAATTCCCTAGGTGACAGCATACAGAAGGTAATGTTTATCATCTTTATTCATTCTGCATTGACAGTGTGTACAGTAATACATATATTAGGTGAAGCAGGTGCACACGTGTGTATAAACACAAACAGGAATTAATAATAATCATATTCATAATAATTGGTAATAGTAATAATAAGAACATGGAAAGTTTTCCATACACTAAAGTTGTGTCGCCAAGGATTCCAAACGTAAGTGATTTAATTTCATGGTTGTTTTTAGTTGATTAATGCACACTTCTGTTTAGCATGTCACAAAATATTTATATATTCAGTAAACTGTATATGCTACAGAAATGATGGAGAATGAAGGTTTTACACGTCTCCTGTGAGGCGTACATTCACAAACAACTGCCACATTCAAAAACATTACTTTCATGCAATGCATGCACAAATATCCATGTAGAGCTGTACTGCATGCAACAATTAAACCGATCATTAATGTAATTATTTCTGTAAATGACTTTGTCATTGATTGTTTTTCAGGGGAAAAGGGAGGTGAAAGTGAAATGGCTCCCAGGCCCAAAATGCTATGTTACCATTCATTGTAGGTGCAACATGACAAATTCAGTGTTAGCCTTTAGATCTTGTATGCTGCTTGCTTTAAGCATTCATTCTATCCAGATAAAAGTAAAGTTTCTCCTTTCTTCTAGCAACATGAAATGGAATGATTGGTGGGTGTCTGCCGACGACCTAAAGTAGACTGAAGTTTAACCGTCTACTTCCTACCGTCTACTCTTTTACCTTTTTTACATGTGTAGCTGTTGTTTGTTCTGTAATGTCTAACGTTGTTCATTACATTGTTTTTAAGTTATCTGTGTTACATTTTAAAATAATGAAATAAAAATATGAAAGCCACCTCTTGCAGTTAGTAACGGTAAAGTAACAGTAATGCTGTTACGTCATGGGCCATAGAGAGGTAGGACACCAACGGAGAACGTTCCTTGTTCCTGTAGTATGAGCACTGAGAGCATATTCTCTGTAGTACTGTTTATTCTCAAGTATGTGTTAATTAAATATAAAGGTGTCAGTTAGTTGCCTGCATTCTATCTACAGGCATCCAACCATGTTTTAGTTAAAACACATAAATGTAATTACTTATTTTGGATGTGTGTCTACATTTACATAAGCCATATTTTCTATCTGTCATCAGTGGAACGAAGGACACTAAGAAGTAAGAGCTAAATTTACTATACCGTGGCATTATTTACTGTTCACTGACAAATACAACGTCCAGTGATCCAGCCTCACCAGGTGTGAGGCAAGGCAAGCTGAGGGAAATATTAAGGGGCGTACACATAAAGGGGCTCTTAGAAAACATAATGGCAAATACCTTAAAGTGTTATAAATGTTTGACGTTTTCACATGCAAATATAAGAATGCTTGGAAGAAGAAGATCACGTGATACTATTTAAGATGAATTACGTCACAGTCATTCAAAGCATCATGCATCATCTCCATCAATACCACGGATGAATTACTTGTCATGGACAGATAATGAAGAAAAATGCTTAATGTTTTCTCATAATATTAATGTAAGTCTCTGTTAATGAATAAATGTAATGTCCCTTTTGAATTAAAAGACACTTTGCTTCCATGCATAATTGTACCATAGCCACAGACAGCTTTATTCTGTCGCGAGCTTTCTCGTGTCTCTTGCATTAGGAAACTACTTCCTGATTGGTTTGTTTTTGACAAGTTTTGATATAGACCATTCTGTTATGTCTAACATTTTAATTGCACTTTAATATTGATTGCTTATATAGTTTTATTTTTATTTATTAATTTTTAATATTGTAAATTTGTAACTGAGACCTAGATGCTGCCAAACACAATTTTGTTGTATTCTTGACAATAAAGTTTCTTTTATAAATACAAGTCAAACGGGAAAAGTAATATTTGTGTCACAAAGCTTCAGACTTAAAATAGTTTTCCTGTAATTCTCTATACAGTAAATAAGTTATCTTAAAAACTGCTCTTTTTCCCGGTGGGCAGCAACGGGACGAACAATGTTGCTGTAAGTGAAGCAGCGCTTTCCACTACTGTGTGTGGGCTGCATTCCTTTACGAAGTCGAAGCATCCATCGCAATCTCGTCTTTAAAATGTCATTGTTACTTACAGGTGACGATGTACATCGTTAGAAACAGTTTAATTCTGTTAGCTCATTGTCCCCTCAGAAATTTCCCAATGTGAATAAGCAAACACTGCATAGAAAACGGCAGCATTGCACTTAATAAAGTCAAGAAAAACAAATAAATAAAAAAGATGGAGCATCAAATTATTGAGAATGAGATAAGAATATTTAAAATAAGGGTAAAGAAAAACATCAAAAAAGAAGCAGTGCTTTACAAATTTCACCACATTATGGCTGGAATGGCTAGGATCAGAGAGGAGCTGCTGGGCCTTTGTCTTTCACCTGAGCTGCAGGTAGAGGTCCTGGACGAACAACATGTCAGTCCCGGTCATGTGCTGTAGCAAACTGACTATACCTTCTTACCCTGCATTATAACAGCTGTACCAGGTTGTGATACAGCTAGACAGAACTCCAAACAATGTTGTGTGTGGCAGTACTGTAAATCGCACACAGGCTGTAAAGCAGGGGTCTGAGCACACATTCCTTGGGGGCACTGACACGCACCAAGATTATGTCACATTGGACATAAGAGCCACCTGAATTCTGTCCATTAGGAAGTCCAGGTTCCAGCTGCACTGACGTATGGATGTGTTCATGTCATGTCATCGTGTCAAAATTAATGTCCTTTGTTGCTTTTGCTTTAAGATATTCGTCTTGTAAATCTTGACCTCAATGCATATTTGAAGGCTCACAATTTATAATTAAAAATGCAACTGATGGCCAATATGATATAGAATATTACAGACCTTATCTCCCATATGAGCATGGTCAACAGCATAGAGCAACGTGAAATAAGTTTCACCACTTAGTAATTTACAGAAAATCTAAGTCTATATAGTATGGTTATTATAATGTATTCCTGAAATTATTCACTTAACTTTAAAATAAACATTTACATGTTACCTTTATTTATGAGCCAAAACTGTTAAAATGAAACTACAATTCCCAACAACTATGCAAAGCTGCATCGTGTACGTTACCACCATAGATGTAGTTCTTTTAGTATACAAACTAGGGTTGAAAATTAGGGTTTCAAAAATGCATGTCCACCCAGTATATCACACTTATAATATGGCTGAACTACCAAACATACCGACTGTAGTGCAGCATTTAAAGAAAACAGTGACAATGATTGGTAATTTAACATATTTTAACTAAAAACGTAGTTGCACCGAGTCAACAGAGGGATTTCTCCTAACAACTACCAGCTTGTGGCTGTGCCGACTGGCCATTAAATTAGGGTTCTAAAAACAGCTTTACTTACAGCCTCATCGATAGCTGGCTAGAAAAGGTTATATTATTAGTTTCTTTAAGACAAACTGAAGTCATTAAAGTCCCCGCCTGTGGGTTGTACATGTATGTGTGTGTGTAAGTGTTTCGATCACCTTCTGGGGACAAATTAAACTAATTTATTGTAATTAAACAATGACAACAAAATATGACAAAAAATAATCTATAGAATAAAAATTTAAATATTAAATAATTTGATTAATTTTAAATTTATTTAAAAAATTTAATTTAATGCAATGCACTATGGACAGTTTATACTAAGGTTAACAAACTTACTGAGGTTCGGGAGCAGGGCCACGCGCCTTCTTATAATCAGTTTACATCATCGTCTCCCTTTTGGCTCATTCTTTTGACATTTTTCATTCTCCCTTTCCTACTGCGTACTTCACATCTTCCTTCATTAACATTCAACAAACACTTAGAGCTTACATCGCTGTGGCATGGCCCTTTTTCATTAACATGTTTTTGACAATGTAATTATCAGCAGACAGAAATGTTATAAATGTATTCTACAATACATAAGGAACCTGTATGCACATATAACAAAGAGTAAAGGCAGATGTCCTTTATGGCAACTTTAGCACTTTATATTATACAGTCAAAAAAGCATGTCACGTTTATACACAGCAGTAAATCTGTAAACATAATAAAATATAATTCACAAAAGTTGGTTAATTAAAGTTGGCAATAATAAATACAAAATACAAAGTAAAAATAAAAAAACTATGTTATATTGTTGACCGTGTTCTTTTGCAGTCTGCTGTTAAACTCAATTGTCCAGTCACTTTTTGGTAAAAGTGGAGGAGGTGGGAGAGAACAGCATACATCTGTTTAATGTCTGGAATGCATACATATAGAAGAATAACCCCACAACATTATTCATGGAACAGTTTGTTCATTTACTTAAATTGCTTTCAAGTTCATATTAGCATCATCTTCATCTGAGCTGCAGTCAAAGTCACTTTCTGTCCCTTCTTTATCAAACAAGTCATCCCCCTCATCATCCCCCTCATCATCCTCCTCATCATCCCCCTCATCAGCATCTTGCACAGATCCAACAAGTCCAGCCTGTATCACTTGTAAATATTTAGTCCGGACTGTGACAAGGAGAGACTGGTGCTGGAACCTTCTTCGTTTAAGCTCTCCCTGAAGACCTTCAAGGCCTTCTTCAGAGAGGCTGGTGTGTCTATCTGGATAGTGGTGAATATAAAGATTTGGTGAGAAGAAAAGCCCTGCTCTATGATCTATCATAAATCATATTATATAAACAGAACAAAAAAAACATCTTAAATCTTTGGCCAAAATACGTACAGCTAATACTTACCTTTAGCACAGATGGATAAAACACCCAAGGTCTGCTCCCTTTTCCTGATGAACTCCCAGTGCTGCCTTACTTCTGTAGCAAGGATCATCACCTCCTCCTCTAGTCTACGTATATGCATGAATTTGTCGAAAACCTTCTTTTTGGACAGGACATCCACTCCATCTGGAAATAGATGCACATTGATTATTGGTAAAAAAAAAAAATAAAGATAATTTGCTAAATTATAAATAAACTTGTGAACAGTAGGCAGGCAGTATGAAATGCTTTGTTGGAGGACTGTGCTCAATATTAGAAATGTTCAGTGTCAAATGTTAAAAATCATGTAACATACCAGAGGGTGGTAACTGCCAAGGAAACATATAGCCAGCTTGTAAAGAATTATTAAATGGTCCGATTTGATCTTTAGGTTGGACCATGTCATCATGCTGAGCTTCGTAGTTCTCTAATTGCTGCTTTTCCGCCACATTCGGCTGCGGATTACCGAACGTCCAGTGTTGCTGTCTGGGACACATCGCAAATAAAGTGAGTGAACACACATAATCACATGAAATAAATGGGAAAAAAGCAAACAAACACAAATTAAATGTGAATGTTGTACCTGTTTGGCTATAGAGACGTGCTCTGTGCTGTCTGTGGCCTACAGAAGTCTCCTCGATCCTTCTTCTCAGTGCGATCAAAGAATCATCTCGGTCCACAGGGAGTTCTGTACAACACAAAGCACTTTTAAAACTTTAAACATTTTATATACAAATGTAAGTTTCAAGCCAGCCACTGATGATTCAAAGTAAAAACATGTACCATTCAAAACACTCACCGTGTTCAGCCCACTCCTGGACATCTCTGACCCACTGATGTACGGTCCCTTCATTGGCAGACATCTCACTCTTGAGGGTCTAAGGCTTTGCCTCTCCCTCTGAAGATTCTGCTGTGTCTGTTGGATTTAAAATATGTTCAGATCTCATTCACATTACTGTGTGGCACCTTTAACAAAAAGACAATTAAGATGACAGTTACCTTACGAAGTCGTTTGCATAAGGTGTCACACATATTCTCCACCTTTCTTCTGTTCCAGGCCATGACCTGGACAGTCAGCATGTCTGTGCGGGCTGGAAAAGAAAAGCACTACTGTTTGTAACCGTTTACACTCAGCAACTCTATTTCAATATTCTGGACATAAAACTTAGAAGCCGAAAACTGACCTCCTTTACTCATGAACTTGGTATTTATGGCAGTCCGGGAGAGGAAGGAGTTGACCATTTCCACTTCTTCTCCTAAGGTGGAACCAGCTCCATCTTGACTGCTTCCTCCCCACTTTATCTGTCATTTAGAAATAAATAGTGTGGCGTCTTAGTTTACTGAAGCTTCCAGTACTGTTGTGGTTCTATAATCCAGTATAGTGGATTTGAAATGGAACAGTGGAACCTTTATTCCATGCGCTTTGTCATGGAGCACAGACAGCAAGGCTTGATTGTGGTGAGTTGACTGTACTCTGGGCAGATTTCAGATATTCTTGTGATATATGGCCAGTATTTACAGACAACATCCATACAAAAGAAGACTGAATTCATGGCTGCCACCTCCTTTTGAAGAAACATTGGGTAGGCGAAGATTTCACCCCTGTAGGGTTGCATTACAACATTAGAGTTAACATTACAACATTAGAGTAAACCAACAATACAACAGGAAGTGGTCAGTTGTCATTTAAGTGGTGACTTTGTAAGTCTGCAAGTCCTTGAAATGGAATAATGGCAGTGTATCAGTGAGGTTATGTGTAGTAACAGTGACACTTTTTAGTTCCATGATTGTAAGAAAGTATTAGGAAAATGTATATTTAACAGAGTACAGCTGACTGATGTGCAGGGAACTGTAACGCATTGAGATAACTTGAAATACACAGATCTGTGGTGGAAATACTCGGAGCTTACCTGTACATATTCAAGGCACGGAGAATAATACCATGACGGCAAACAGCTACTTCTAGACCCTGAGGAAAAATGGAATCCTTAATTTAACACAATTCAGCATGTCTTCATAAAAAAATATTACTGGACACCTTAAGTTTGACAACACAATCATATAGAAAGTACTAAAACTATCTCCATATCTATTTAATTCACAATTATGCATTAGTAAGCAAACAATTAAAACCCGTACATGCTTTGCCCTCTTTTGTATGTCTTCCACAAACGCTGCTACCTCATCATCTGGACAGAGAAGCACACCTTCAAAGTCGCCCTTTCCATCAGAGCTAGAGAACATGAACGCCCAAATTGTTGGCTGGACAACCGTTAACATTTGAAATAGAATTTTTCGTGAGAATGCAAACTGACATAAACAAACAACAGAAACACAAATATAAACTTACTGTGCATCCTTTCTGAAGCGGTAAAGCTTCTGGTTTCCATCCACAGACACAGCTAACGTTTGTGGAGTACAGGCTGGACAGGTAAATGTCTCCTCCAAACACAACCTGTCCACCATGTCAGAGACAAGCACCCACTCCATGAAGCTCTTGTAGAAAGTGTCGGAGCACACTTTACCAGTCTGTTGAAAGATTTGTTAAGCCATTACTTATACTTTAAGACAGTAATACTTAAATGCAGAATTGAAAGTGATTGGACGTGTATATTTAGGGCAACACACCCGCCACTTTCTCTTGTTTGAGCTTCTAGCATTCTTATGAAAGTCAGACGAGAATTACTTGGTGCTGCCAACTTCATTTCCTTGAAGCCACGAAAAACTGCCACATCAAATAGTGTGCAGACATGAACAGAAGCAGGCCAGTAACCACTTATCTGAACATGATGTAATGCTGGTGTCCAGCTTGCAGAGCAGCCTCCACAGTGCAGCTCTGGAAGGGACAGATCATACCGCCCTGATGAAAACATCTTTTCTTATTGATGACAAAATCCACAGACACAAGTTGTCCAGACAGTGAGGTATAAGGTGCATGCATGCAGTTACCTTTCATGTTGACAAACACCACAGAGCGACCAGGGGTTACAGTCGTCCTCTCTGCAGGACAACTACAGGTTTGCTGTGGTAATTCCATCGGTAATATTCTAACTGCTAAAGAAAAGGGATTCATTGAATACCAAAACATTTTTCTCTTTAACAGAAAAGAACACACATATGCAGGCACACAATTTCATATTTTCAACATTGTGTACTCCTCAGCTTTACATACTACAGTTACTGAATAACCCATACAGAAATTCTAGATAGAAAAATAGATTTTTGACTGTCAACCAGTTTTCTTTGTGAACATGTTTGTTATCTATAATAATCTACACCAGTTTCCTGAAGTTGTCACAAAGTTGGTTTTCCAACAGTCCTGAAGGACGGTAACTGCTACAAACTGGCATTTCAGGCAAAGGTGTTTATGTTGAAGAAATGAAGGATTTTTACTCTGTCACATTTTTCCACTTACATGATTCTATTTGTATGTTATTCTACAAAAGAGAAAAAAATAAAACAAAGAAAACCATAACATGTGGAAGTGTTTACAAAAGTTTTCCTGGCACAGAAAGACACAAAGTATATATGTACTACTGCATGTCTGATGTGAATAATCGTCCTCTGCATCGCTCATCACCACAACTGTTGGGGAAGAGGCATGTGGAAGCCATCGGTCCTGGAGGTCCGATTGTGTGGTGCTTTGGACTCGTGGTAAATTACATCACAATCACTACAGTAGTACAGCATCGGCATACATTCAGCACATCTAATGATGGATTCTGTCTTCTGGCATCTTTGATAGAGCCGTGGTTTTATGCAGTTTTGTCTCAGCATCTTGTCTAGAAGCTGAGGTCTGGCTTCCTTCCACCTCTCAGAGGAGGCGGTGTTCCTCAGTTTCCAGTCGCTGGCGGCTGTTTGAGAGCTTATCTCAGGGGTGGAATCAGCAACACTTGCATCACTGAGCCGGCTCTCCAGCTCTTTAAGGACAGAGTCTGTCTCAGAAAGAATAAAATGCATTGATTAAGCAAAATCAGGCCTGAGTTATCATCCAAAACTATATCAAAATCACCATCTAGGCCAATGAAATATTAAAATGACAGGAGGTGACAGTATTCTCTTAAGTCAAAATATGTGCAATGCTTCCAATTTAGCTGCTGTAGCGCCACTAAGAAATTTCTATTTATATGTCATATCCTGGATTAGTGGATTGTGGCAAAAATGTTTTTCAATAAAAATGGCAATAATTCAAAAATGATAATTCTGACTACTAAAGCTAAATATGCACTAATGTGTTTGGATTAAAACTAGTGAAGAGGAAAAGTGTGTTTCCTACACATACACACATGTGATCCCTAATGCACACACGATAACAGTCATTCTATCAGAAAGCTTTTAATAATCTACGCTAACAACTCAGTCGCCATAATCTTTGTAATTTTTGCTAAAATAAGACAGCTTGTTAAATTTTTATTTTGTCCTATTTTTCTTCAAGAGAATACGATTCTAC
The DNA here is from genome assembly GCF_017639745.1 of Melanotaenia boesemani. Classification (NCBI taxonomy): domain Eukaryota; kingdom Metazoa; phylum Chordata; class Actinopteri; order Atheriniformes; family Melanotaeniidae; genus Melanotaenia; species Melanotaenia boesemani. The sequence goes on from NC_055696.1 coordinate 33,800,224, forward strand.
ACGGCACAAAAGAGTAAATCATGCTCTGTAGCTTAGCCTTTATTCTTCTAACACTGATATTATTTGTGATGTGCATCCGTTACTATGAATGAATGAATGAATGAATAAAAACTTTATTTTAACACACATATTATGGCCAGATAGTGCTTAAGGTTATGACACTTTATTAGAAACAGGTTGGAAAAAATGTCTTTTTACTTACCTAGTCTTTCTTCTCGCTCATCAGGCATTCCTACTGAAGGCTCTTCTGGATTACTGGACATGACTGATCTGGATCGTCTCACTACAAAAATACAATTCAATGTTAAGTGGCTGGTTAGCTCATTTTGTAGAGCTTCAGTCGCCCATGTGGGAGACCTGGGTTTGAATCCCACAGGGGATGAATAAATACCTGCCAGTTGGATCCTTAAGACCCTTAACGCTGCTGCCGGACCACTAGAAGTCGCTTTGGATAAAAGCGTCTGCTAAATGATGTAATGTAAGTGTCAACGGTACAGGACAGTGTCAACGGTACAGGACAGTGTCAACGGTACAGGACAGTGTCAATCACAGTGTGTTGCTGATTCATCAATGTCCTGTCTGCAAACTGCAGTGAACTCTCTTTATCTTTCTTTTTTAAAATCCACACTAGATTCCTCCTTGTCCATAAGGGGACCAAGCCGTCACTAGTCATGTGTCAACAACAAAGATGTTGCACATTATTGAAATTCAGACGTAAGAAACTAACCGTGTGAGTTTGATAAATCTGACTTTTAGTTTGGGGAATGATATTGCCATCATCATCTCGTTGTCTCCAACGACATCGATTATGTTTGGATCTTCTCCTTTTTTTCTTTCTTCACTAAGAATGGCAACAGAATCCAAACAATACTGGTAAACACACTGACCACTACAGAACAGCTTTGGTTAAATATATTTAGTTGCACATGGACTACACAGTTTTCATCTTCATTTTTTGGGAGAGGCAGCACAGAGACCAGATCAAACTTGCCAACAATACATCATTCAATCCACTATTTTAGTGTTCAGCACCATGTTATTTTTGTAAATAAAGTTAGCATGTGATATCCATAACAGTTACACATAAGTGTTCACGACTCTTACTAAAAAAAGGAAAGTTTAGTAAACATCACATTACCACTCAAGTTCTCCTGCCAGAGAATGTGCTTCTCTGAGAATCTCAGCAAGCTGTGATGTTTCTGAAGCTGAAGCCATAATGCCTAAAAACAAAAACATAAGATGACCTCCCCAAGCAGACAGTTGCTCCAACAGTTGACTTGACTTTCTATTGCTGTAGTTGGAACAATCAATACAATTTACATGAAAATCCTTCCACAAGTTTTCTGCTTTTTCACAGTACATTTCTAGACTCTACTATGATATATCTATCTTGTTCATTATTAGCAAATCAAGACATCTTGAATAATCCAGTTACTGTTCCCAAAGATATCATGTCAAATACGAACTGTCTGATACATTAAAGTTAAAATTATTAAGATATAGTTGTAAGTAATTTAAACCAGACATACACACCCTAACCCTGACAGTGACACAGTGAAAGTGTTATTATTTAACACGATCTGACACAAGCCTATATTATTTCGGTCTGCTAATATCTGTTCATGAACACAGACTTTAAAAATCTATGTTAGCATAGCCCACACTTACCAAAGTAGCCTGTTCTTTTTTCAAGACGCGTAACCGCAAAATACCTAGCAAGACAAACGGGATATTAAATGTAGTTTCTTGCTTTACAGGATATTGAAATTTGAAAGACTTAGTAAAGCTACTCACAAAATAAATTAGAAATGCCCAAACCTTGCACCAAAATCATCCTAAATTGATCTACGGAAGGAGAAAACGAGAAGGCGCGATGACGTCTTCGGTTACGCAGGCGCACTGATCTCTTGTGTTGCTGGAAGTTCGTATCAAATCCTACCAGTTATTGTCCATCACTTTTCGTAGGATTTTCTACGAACCAGTAATGAGGATACGTTGAATTGGTAGGGCTGTGGGAATGGGGCGGAGACATGGAATGATTGGGATATGTGACTGAGGGGGCTTGTAGTGCCTGTTGGGATGAGTACTGGTATATGATGGTGAGGAAGGCGGGTTGGACTGGGGAGTGTGAGTTCAGTATTCATAGAAGAGTTGCGATCCTGTTTGATTTGGATGAATGCCATCTGATTTAAAGAGGTACGGCCTATTGGAAAAGGATGAGAAGACGTATGGGAAGCTGATGGAGTTGATGAAACTTTGAAGCCAGATATAGTGCTATTGGAGGCGGCTGGATGTGACATCTCCAAAATGGGGGGAGGGCAGTGGTCCGGAAATTCTACATTGTTTGTTTAAATGTTTAATGCTGTGGATGAAGTGTTCTTTAACGGTCTCTGACTGCTGTAGTTTCATGTCGTTTGTACCAGTATGGACAATAAATGTGGAAACAGAAGGGTGTCGATGGGAGAGCATGTGGGTGGAGTCAGTGATGTCCTTAACGAGTGCACCTGGATAACAGAATGTGCAGCACCTGTTGACTCGGACATGCCGGACCATAGATGATCCCACGGTGAAAGCGTCTGGGTCTTGACCCGGTTTTGACAGCTGACACATTCCGGTCAGCAACCGAAGGCGACGTTCCGGAGGCCCCCGGAGCAGCGGCAGAAAGAGAGGATGCGGTCTTGGGTGGAGGTTCCTGCTGCAGGCACCGGGGGAGAGGGGCAGGCGGTCCTCCTGGTGGAAGCTGATGCTTTCATGTCTTTTATTTACATAATTTATTATTCATTTAAATCTGTTGTTTGACATGTTTTCATGTCTCACCGCAGTTATTCCAGAATTCAGCCTTCTTGAAGAGAAACAGTGAAGTTTGTTGTCTCGTGTTAACATGAATGTTTATCTTAGACTAAATTTATTCTCAATTCACTGAAAAAACCTTGATTCTGTTTGGTAATTGATCATTTTTAACTCTGTACATAATTAGAATAAATTATTCTAATCTAATCAGTGACATGCGGTGGGGTTCGTGGCTGGTGAGGCACTGACTCCTCTGGAGTCACATTTACATTGTAAATGAGTGATTAATGAAACGCGACAGAACATTAACCCGAATAAATTAGAGATTAGACATTACCTAATAAACCGCCCTTGCAACAGCTCTTCTAAGCAACTAGTTGAAAACTAGCTGATTCAGGTTGACAGACACCATCAATTTAACACAACAGGAAATCTCAGCAGAACAAAAACCTCGGAAGTTTGAGAAGCAACAGCTTTAAAAGAAAACAGACATGAAATCAATCAAAAGGCGTCAGAATTCATGGGAGACGGAAGTAAAACTCCCAGCAGCTGAAAGCTGCTCCATCTATGCTCTTTCTCTTGTTCTGCTGGTTGGGCTGGAAGGTGACATTATGCTCCGGAGTATCCATTAAGTACAATTCTTCTTTTTGTAGCCACTCAGAAAGCTGCTCTCTCTGATTGTTGTTTTAGACTCCTGATGCTGAGCATCTTTCCACCAAAAGCTTTGCTCCTAAGTCGTGGTACAGTCTCGTTGTTGGGACATACAGTCCCGTGTGTTGTTGGGAGATTCCTAGAAAATTGAATATTTACAAACAGATCATTTAATTTTATTTTGATTTATGTAGAAATAAACATGTAAAAGTTACGTATTAAAAAAAAGATAAAAAGAAAACAAACATTAATGAAAATATGGGTTAAAATGTGTTGGCTGTGAGAACATGCTGGCGTTTAGATAAATCTACAAGTCAGCATGTTCGGTACAACTAGCTTCATATTCTACTATTCTATTCTATTCTATTCTATTCTATTCTATTCTACAGTAACTTCTGTTGTTAAAGAGCTATTGTTAATGTAAGTTTGAAAGCTGTAGTAATGTTCTAATATTGTTTAGACTATTGTGTAGCTGTACAACTGGCCTTGATGTTTGATTATTTAATATAATACTAGAATAATTGCAGTAGGTTGTGGAAGTTCACTGGAACATAGGTGTTTATATATTTATACTGTATATATTTTTTAACTTTATATCTATCTTTTGTTATTCATCATCATTTGCACTTTATTTGTTTGTCAATACAAAGCTTAACTTTAATGGTCTTATGGGAGAAATGTGTCTGTTTTCTTAAATGTTGGAAATCTTACAAACAACATTGTTTAAAAGCCACTTTTTCAACTATTGTTCATTAAATTCATGTTAATAAAGTGTTTATTTAATAATCGTGTTAAATAATCGAGATCTCAATTTAAATCAAAATAATTGTCATTATCATTTTTGCCATAATTGAGCAGCCCTACTGCATTCAATGAACCTCAGAAATAGGAAGCCCAAACTTTTCTGTTTTTAATAAATGACTTTAATATAGAAGTCAGCGTTGTTAACCTGTCAGGTCTCCAGGGTTAGACCTACCTCATCTCTCTCTATGTGAGCTGCATGATCTTCCACCATCTGGTGTAGAACCTGAGTCTGCTGCTGCTGAAACACTCGTTCTTTCAGGTTTTGTTCCTCCTGAAAACTCCACTGTGCTCGAGAGAGTTTCTTCCTGGAGGCTTCATTCTCCTTTTCCATCTGCTGTCAGGGTTTGGTTGTATGGATCCAAGGAGATGAGCACTTGGTGGATGATTAAAGAACACTTTATTCAGATTGAACAGAGGAATCTGCAGGGTTCGCTGGACGGCGGGCTGGAGCGGGCAGACAGGATTCCTTCGTGGCACGGATGAGGTTCAGGTGCGTATCTTTGGAGAGAGATGGTACAGGTTAGGTTGGCTTAAACACAACAAGATCAGGATAAGGTGCACGACTGGTTACCACGATGAGTAGTATAATCCAGCGACGACTGGAGGTCCGGGTGAGGTTTATATGGGGATGAGAATGATGACTTGATATCCTCCAGCTGCGCCGTCCTAATAGTGGTGATGATTGGTGATCCAAATATGGTCAGCAGGAAGCAGGGAGTGGGAATGAACATGGGCCATAACATCTGCTCCTGGATCCTCCTCCTTTGCTCGAGCTCTGCCTGACATCTTTTGTCCTCTTCTCTCCGGCGTTGCTCCTCGTGTTGACGTCTCTTCTTCTCTCCGACGCTGCTCCTCGTGTTGACGTCTCTTCTTCTCTCCGGCGTTGCTCCTCGTGTTGACGTCTCTTCTTCTCTTCTTCTCTCCGGCGTTACTCCTCTTGTTGACATCTCTTCTTCTCTTCTTCTCTCCGGCGTTGCTCCTCGTGTTGACGTCTCTTCTTCTCTCCGGCGTTGCTCCTCGTGTTGACGTCTCTTCTTCTCTTCTTCTCTCCGGCGTTGCTCTTCGTGTTGACGTCTCTTCTTCTCTCCGACGTTGCTCCTCGTGTTGACGTCTCTTCTTCTCTCCGACGCTGCTCCTCGTGTTGACGTCTCTTCTTCTCTCTGGCGTTGCTCCTCGTGTTGACGTCTCTTCTTCTCTCCGACGCTGCTCCTCGTGTTGACGTCTCTTCTTCTCTCCGACGTTGCTCCTCGTGTTGACGTCTCTTCTTCTTTCCGACGCTGCTCCTCGTGTTGACGTCTCTTCTTCTCTCCGACGTTGCTCCTCGTGTTGACGTCTCTTCTTCTCTCTGGCGTTGCTCCTCTAGTTGACGTCTCTTCTTCTCTCCGACGTTGCTCCTCGTGTTGACGTCTCTTCTTCTCTCCGACGCTGCTCCTCGTGTTGACGTCTCTTCTTCTCGTCTTCTCTCTGGCGTTGCTCCTCGTGTTGACGTCTCTTCTTCTCTCCGGCGTTGCTCCTGGTGTTGACGTCTCTTCTTCTCTCCGGCGTTGCTCCTCTAGTTGACGTCTCTTCTTCTCTTCTTCTCTCCGGCGTTGCTCTTCGTGTTGACGTCTCTTCTTCTCTTCTTCTCTCCGGCGTTGCTCCTCGTGTTGACGTCTCTTCTTTTCTTCTTCTCTCCGGCGTTGCTCTTCGTGTTGACGTCTCTTCTTCTCTTCTTCTCTCCGGCGTTGCTCCTCGTGTTGACGTCTCTTCTTCTCTTCTTCTCTCCGGCGTTGCTCCTCTTGTTGACGCCTCATCTTCTCTTCTTCTCCCCGGCGTTGCTCCTCTTGTTGACGTCTCTTCTTCTCTTCTTCTCTTCTTCTCTTCTTCTCTCCGGCGTTGCTCCTCTTGTTGACGCCTCTTCTTCTCTTCTTCTGTCCGGCGTCTCTCCTGCTCCTGTGTTTCTTTCTCTCGTCTTTCTTCCTCAATTCTTCCTGCAGAAAAATGTAACAATGTAATAAACCAAAGTTTGCTACTAATTTATGTCACAGCAGTTTTCATTGTACAAAGTTTTTATCTGCAGGTCTTTAGAGGAGACATGGTGGCATAATGAATTTACCAGGACGTTAACTGTAGATGATCTTACTGCGGTTTCAGAAAGCAGAAATAATAGAAAGGCACCTGATCCTGAAGGGAAACCAATGAAGTTTTACAAGACATTAACCTTTATTACACATGTTTAATGAATGACTCAAGAACTCTCCCACCAACATTAAAACAAGCCATGATAAGGGTAAACCATCAGCAACCTGCTCAACAGATGGTATGTAATGTAAGAATATGATGTAAAGCGCTCAGAAAGACTGTCTTCCTAAACTGGTTAGCAATGAACAAAATGGTTTAATATGGAATTGTAAAGGATTTTACAAAATAAGGACAATGTTAAATACGCTGGTTGAGAAACAAAAATCAAACAGGCATTACGAAGTTGGCAAGGGATGCAACCCACTGAATGTGAACCCAAAGGCACTGGCTAGCAGTACTATTTCCAAACTGTTTAGTCAGCAATGTTCAACCATATAAGACTACCCACTGCCCCCTCTGATCTCCACTTTAGCAACAGAACCCCTTACAGTCAGGATCCATCCATCCATCCATCCATCCATCCATCCATCCATCCATCCATCCATCCATCCATTTTCTTGCTACTTATCCAGAGTAGGGCTGCGGGGGCAGCTGCCTAAGCAGGGAGGCCCAGACTTCCCTCTCCCCGGCCACATTCACTAGCTCGAGGGATATTGCCCCTCCAGCATGTCCTAGGTCTTGCCCAGGGTCTCCTCCCGGTGCAACATGTCCAGAACCCCTTATCAGGGAGGCATCTGGGAGGCATCCTGACCAGATGCCACCTTATCTGGCTCGTCTGGATGTAGGGAGCAGCGACTCTACTCTGAGCCCCTCCCAGGTGACCAAGCTTCTCACTGTATTTCTAAGGGGGAGGCCAGCCACCCTGTCAAGAAAACTTATTTTGGCCACTTGTACTTGTGATATTGTTCTTGTATTTTAAGAACTTTGCCCTTTGGCTCAACTCCTTCTTTGCAATGACAAACTTAAGCAAGAGGATGAATTGTCTTGCTTGAGGACACATTGACAGATTGATTGGTGAAGCGAGATTCTTGCTGCCAACCTTCATGTCATTGGACTACTTGCTCTACCACCTGAATCCCTGCAGACTTCTGTGACGTCACGTGTCAACAGCGTGTCCACCCACGCCGGCTAGCATGATTCTACAGAGAAAGTTAGGAGAAAGCGGCAGAGGCCTATTTGGGATTTCTTTCATTATGAAAGATAAAAGTATAGGAGAAGCAGGTGGTACAAAATGTCACGATCAGGAGGGAGGATCCAAGGAGATGTACACACGGTTAGTTACTGGTGAGTGTTTATTTACAATCAGAATGTGCACGCAGGTGAATCCCGTAGGATGTGAGGCTGGCAGGCGGTGCGAAGAACAGGCTGGCAGGCAGGCAGGGCGGAGAACAAAGCTGGCAAGCAGGCAGGCAGAACAAGTCGGGTAGAGGACGCAGGGTGAAGAGCTTGGGAGGACAAGAGACACGATTAGCACACAGGATTACTAGTCAGACTTGGATTTGTGCCGAGCTGGTTACCACAAGAGCAGTACGATCCAGCGAAGACTAGACATCGTCTGGGAGTCTTTATGCTCGTCCTCTAATGATCTGGAATGTGCTGCAGCTGAGTAGCGCAGATTGAGAGCGCCGCCTCTCCTCCAGATTGGGCGAGGGAGGAGATCCATGCGGGATGCTGACACAAAATGTGTAAGGAGAAAAAACCACGAATCTGAAAGTCCATTAGAAAAGCTGCACAAGAAGGTTAACCAGGAGCACCTGGACCAGGTAGCCTCTCTGCCCCCCTCCCCGGAAAGATAAGCTTCAGCAAAGGCCGAGCAGCATGGGGAGGGAACGTGAGTCACAGACACACTGTCAGCTACACACACACACACACACACACACACACACACACACACACACACACACACACACACACACACACACACACACACACACACACACACACACACAGTCCTATACACACTGTCACACAAAATCTTGAAATCTGAATTTGAGAGGCTTAAATTTGTTTTTCTATACAATGTATGTTTTTACCAGGACAGTGCATATTAACAACAGTAAACAAGTAATATGCTGGAATTAGCCAAGGGCTAGTTTTAATCTTTAGTCCTGTTGGCCAGATGTACAGTGGCACCCTAGTTAAAACAAAGAATGGAAAAACAATAGACAACAATAAAATACAACATAGTATTAAAACTGTGTTAGACCAATACAGGGTAGCAGCAGCAGCAGAGAAGTGTCTGCTTGTTTAGAGACTGCAGTGATTTTAAAGTGGTGGAGTTAGTCTAGGACCAGCTGGTTAAACAGTAGTTGAGAGAAGATCATTGAATGCATGGAGGTTTGGCAGCTTGAATTGACAACTGAATTTCTATCCATCCATCCATCCATTCTCTTCCGCTTATCCGGAGTCGGGTCGCGGGGGCAGCTGCCTAAGCAGGGAAACCCAGACTTCCCTCTCCCCGGCCACATTCACCAGCTCATCCGAAGGGATCCCGAGGCGTTCCCAGGCCAGCCGAGAGATGTAGTCTGTCCAGCGTGTCCTGGGTCTGCCCCGGGGCCTCCTTCCGGTGGGACGTGCCCGGAACACCTCACCAGGGAGGCGTCCAGGAGGCATCCTAACCAGATGCCCGAGCCACCTCATCTGGCTCCTCTCGATGTGGAGGAGAAGCGGCTCTACTCTGAGCCCCTCCCGGATCACCGAGCTTCTCACCCTATCTCTAAGGGAGAGCCCGGCCACCCTGCGGAGGAAACTCATTTCGGCCGCTTGTATTCGAGATCTCGTTCTTTCGGTCATTACCCACAGCTCATGACCATAGGTGAGGGTAGGAACGTAGATCGACCGGTAAATCGAGAGCTTTGCCTTTCGGCTCAGCTCTCTCTTCACCACGACAGACCGATGCAGAGCCCGCATCACTGCGGACGCCGCACCGATCCGCCTGTCGATCTCTCGCTCCATCCTTCCCTCACTCGTGAACAAGACCCCGAGATATGTAAACTCCTCCACTTGGGGCAGGACCCCATCGCAGACCTGGAGAGAGCACTCCACCCTTTTCCGGCTGAGGACCATGGTCTCGGATTTGGAGGTGCTGATTCTCATCCCAGCCGCTTCACACTCGGCTGCGAATCGCTCCAGTGCGAGCTGAAGATCACGTCCCGATGAAGCCAACAGAACCACGTCATCTGCAAAGAGCAGAGACCCAATCCTGAGGCCACCGAACCGGATCCCCTCGACACCTCGGCTGCGCCTAGAAATTCTATCCATAAAAGTTATGAACAGAATCGGTGACAAAGGACAGCCTTGGCGGAGTCCAACCCGCACTGGAAACGATTCTGATTTACTGCCGGCAATGCGGACCAAGCTCTGACACCGGTCGTACAGGGACCGGACAGCTCTTACAAGCGAGTCCGGCACTCCATACTCCCGGAGTACCCCCCACAGGAGTCCCCGGGGAACACGGTCAAATGCCTTCTCCAAATCCACAAAACACATGTAGATTGGTTGGGCAAACTCCCATGCCCCCTCGAGGACCCCAAAGAGGGTGTAGAGCTGGTCCACTGTTCCACGACCGGGACGAAAACCACACTGCTCCTCCTCAATTCGAGGTTCGACTATCCGACGGACCCTCCTCTGCAGCACCCCTGAATAGACCTTACCGGGGAGGCTGAGGAGTGTGATCCCCCTGTAGTTGGAGCACACCCTCCGGTCCCCCTTTTTGAAGAGGGGTACCACCACCCCAGTCTGCCAGTCCAGGGGGACTGCCCCCGATGTCCACGCGATGCCGCAGAGGCGTGTCAACCAAGACAGCCCTACGGAATCCAGAGCCTTAAGGAACTCTGGGCGGACCTCATCCACCCCCGGGGCCTTGCCACCAAGGAGATTTTTAACCACCTCAGCGACCTCAGCCCCAGAGATAGGCGAGCCAGCACCAGCTACCCCAGACTCTGCTTCCTCATCAGAAGACGTGTTGGTGGGATTGAGGAGGTCTTCGAAGTATTCCCTCCACCGCCTCACAACGTCTCGAGTCGAGGTCAGCAGCCCCCCATCCCCACTGTACACAGTGTTGACGGAGCACTGCTTTCCCCTCCTGAGCCGCCGGATGGTGGACCAGAATCTCCTCGAAGCCGTCCGGAAGTCATTCTCCATGGCCTCTCCAAACTCCTCCCACGCCCGAGCTTTTGCCTTAGCGACCGCCGAAGCCGCGCTCCGCTTAGCCCGCCGATACTCATCAGCTGCCTCTGGAGTCCCACAGGCCAAAAAGGCCCGATAGGACTCCTTCTTCAGCTTGACGGCATCCCTTACTGTCGGTGTCCACCAACGAGTTCGGGGGTTACCGCCACGACAGGCACCAACGACCTTACGGCCACAGCTGCGGCTGGCCGCCTCGACAATAGAGGCACGGAACACAGTCCATTCAGACTCAATGTCCCCCGCCTCACCCGGGACTTGGTTGAAGCTCTGCCGGAGATGGGAGTTGAAACTCCTTCTGACAGGGGACTCTGCCAGACGTTCCCAGCAGACCCTCACAACACGCTTGGGCCTGCCAGGCCTGACCGGCATCCTCCCCCACCATCTGAGCCAACTCACCACCAGGTGGTGATCAGTTGACAGCTCCGCCCCTCTCTTCACCCGAGTGTCCAGGACATGCGGCCGCAAGTCCGACGACACGACTACAAAGTCGATCATCGAACTGCGGCCTAGAGTGTCCTGGTGCCAAGTGCACATGTGGACTGAATTTCTAATGAATTGGAAATTATCTAAGTTAAATTAGACTTTTTTAGAGATTTGCTTTACATGTGATCTAAAATTGAGTTTGGAGTCCAGACGAATGCCGAGGTATTTGCATTCTTGGACAATTTGTATTTTTTCTCCTGATACTAAAATGTCTGCATCTCCCGTTACCTAATGTGATTTAGTGAAATACATTCCTACAGTTTTAGATACATTAAGTTGTAGACAGTATTGATTCAACCATGCTGTAACTTTTACAATTGCATGTGTTAGTTTGGCAACTACTTGGGCTTTAGAGGCTCTGTGTACATACAAAACTGTGTCATCAGCACACGTTTATCATAGAAAAGAAAAGCACATCAGCATCCAGCTGACATACATCAGTATCTTAACCAGCTGCTGGCTCTGTGTTCTACCAGACACATGCACTTTCAGCGTCTAAAATATTCACAGCTTTATCATGTCCAGTATAACATGTGAGGTCCTGTACTGATAATCAGCTGCAGTGATTTGTACTAAAGCTGCTGCACCTTTAGTTCAGTTCTTTATGTAGTTAACTATGAGTTAACTATGAATGAATTAAAACTCTGGTCTAGAGTTTGTTGAGTTTTTGAGGTTCATGATTAGTTAGATTTATCTCCTTTAGACTCCTGACTGCCAAGGACTGTGAACTGTCTCTTGAATGGATTCATGTTATGTTGTTGTGTGTCTTTAGTATGTTGGTTATGTTGATTTTTACCTAGCACACTATCTCAGAAGCAGCATTGCACATATTTGTTTACTTTAGGCTGCAATCTTATGGGCTGTTGTGTTTGATTTGTCGATGGCTGTTCATGTTTCCTCCTGATACAGTTTTTAAAAATTGTATCTTATTGATTTTTTTAACATAATGTTTATTCTGATTATTTTGAATTTTGCACCTGACAAATACCCTAATTTAGAAAAAAACAAAAAAACTAAAAGACTTAAAATAAAAACTAAACTACAACTAAGCATTTTCAAAAAATAAAAACAAATAAAACTAGAAAATCGGATCTAAAAACTAATTAAAACTAATTTAATTTGAAAACAAAATGTCAAAACGAAATAAAAACTAACTCCCTGACACTGAGATTAGCAACGCGACCGGCTGGCCTACTCTGCCATCCAGACCTCAACCTCTCTCCCTAGCAAGACACAGACATGGCCAGTTGTCAGAAGGAAAACTAACAAGTCTCCTCCTCAACAAGCAGACATGCAACTAATGAACAGGTTTGCTCCTCTGCTGCAGGATTCTGGATCTTCATGTGATGGCCGGGATGAAATCTCCCTACACACCAGGGTCAGATCAAAGAACAGCTCAAAGTAAAAGCAGACGGGCTCAGTTGGTGACTTTGGTGTGAAAGACATGAGAAACGTATGGAAAACATACTAAAGTCCTGAGTTTCCCAAGGAGATGGGATCAGATGTGGCTAATTGGTTTATCTGAATAAATGGCTGTCGGCTGCATGTACCACACATCCAGTTCATTTATAGACAATTTCAGCTTCTTCTGGGACCGCAGGCACTTTTTTAAGCCAGATGGATTCTGGCTGAACAGGTCAGGTGTGAGGCTGTTCTCCTCCAACCTGGTTTATTTTCTTAACAGACTCCATTCCCTCGGACAAGGAGAACAGACAAGAGAGACCACAACTTTGTGATAAGACAGAGTCTATAGGAAACCTTGAGAAAAACCACCTTGACACCTCCTGAAGAAACCCCCAAAGAGGACCCACCCCCTTCATCTCATCATACTCCATCCAGGTCACCCTCCCTCTCCCCATCCTCCCCAACCTTCCTGGATTTACCTCCCAGATGAAGGAATTGATCATTATGGCGACCAATGACCCCATGCCCCAGTCCCATCTTTCCACCCTGAAACATCCCACTTCATCCTCCCCCACCAGTTCCCCAGCGAGCTCTGACCCAGTCATCCCAGCCCCAGCGCCCACCTCCCCTCCCTCCAGCAGATATCTTGAAAAAACTTTGTGTCTCTCCAGATAGCCTCCCCTTTCGTGTGGTGGTCCTTGACATATACAGGCATGGAGGGTTCCAACCCAAATCCAGTGTCCAGATGCTCTACAATAAGCACAAAGAGGGAGGCCAAGGACTAGTGAGTATCAAGGCCACTATCCAAGATGAAACATCCAAGCTCCATGAATACATCAGGAGGATGGCCCCAAGGGCTGAAGCACTGAGTGAATGCCTTAGGCAATGGAACCTGGAGGAGAATGAAATACAGGAACCATCATGGAGGACAAGCCCTGCATGGGATGTACCACCAACAGAGAGCTGAAGTGGTGGATATGAACAAGTCCTACCAATGGCTAGAGAGGTGTTTCTACTTACAAATGATGTGAACAATAATACTTTCTATTCCAGTGAGATGCACTTAGATACGATTCTTCTCCCAGATTCAGTGATGTTTCTTGGTATCCTCTGTGATGTCCTTGTTCTGATCAATCAGTCCAATCCAGTTTATTTATAGAGCTCTTTAAACACAAAACTGTCAACCAAAGTGCTGAACAATGAAGCAACAAACCATTTAAAAACACACGAATATCTATAAAAACTCTAATATATATATATATATATATAAAGTATATATATATATATATATATATATATATATATATATAGAGAGAGAGAGAGAGAGAGAGAGAGAATAGGTCAAGCGGCCCCAAAAATGATGTCCTACCACAGAAACCTGAGATCCCTCAGACCTACACAGCTGTCTGATGAGGTTTACTCTACCCTCCCTTCCCACTCAGACTTCTCCTTACTACAGAGACACTCTGCTCCTCTCTCGCCTCCTCTCTGGACAAACTCTGTCCTCTGGTGTCAAAACCAGCCAGACAAAACCCTCCCAGTCCATGGCTAACCGAGGTTCAAGGGATAACAGAGTCGGACTCAGGGCTGCAGAAAGTGGCGCAAATCAAAAGAGCACACTGACTTGTCTGAGTACCAGCGAAAAACCTGCATAATTCACATCCAGCCTAAAGGAGGCCAAGATAGCCTTTGATCAGAACAAGATCCGCAATGCTCCCAACACACGACATGTTCATGGTGTTTAACTCTCTTCTATCTCCACCACCTGCTCAGCCTCCCACTGTGCTGACTGCAGAAATGTTTGCTTCCTACTTCACTGAAAAGGTTGCTCTGGATGATACCGCGGTGGTGGGACTTGTCATGTTTCTGTGTGTATGTGTGCCTGAGTTTGCAGGTAGGGCTGAGCAGGTTGCCATGGGGACGGAGGGCGGAGGCTGGAGCCTCAATTGACACCACCTGCAGATCATCAGCATGCTCGTTAGCAGGATCTACTCCCGGCTATTTAGGTTCATGCAGGAGCTCCAGCCTTGCCAGATTGTCATTCTATGCAGCGTGGTAATCAGGCCTCTTTCTACGAGCTGTCTTGTACCTTGTTCTTGGATTACTGACCTTGTCATCTCTGTTCTACAGCCTAAGACCTTGATCCCTCGGTTAACCTCATCATCCAGGATTTGGACTACTCTTCGTATCAAGCCGACTGCCTGCCTGCTCGCCCTGCCTCCAACCAAGCTCATATCACCATCCACAGAAAGCATCTCCTGGTTCACTCCTCTACCGTCAGTCTCACTCTGGAACACAGTAAGCCGCTGCCTAGCTGACACAACCCGGCATCTTCTCTGAACCGCATTAACCCTCTGTCCTTTCATAGGAAGAGCTGCCCGGACCTGGACCATGCCACAAGCACTTCTTATTAATAAACATTGTTTGCACCTTTCTCCTTGCCTCTCTGAGTGTTCTGCTTTTGAGTCCACTTCCTTGTACAGCGGCCGCAGGCCGTGTCAGGACCCATCTCGAGGGGGATGAGCCCGTCTACAGGGATGAGGTGGAGCGACTGACTGTGTAGTGTGGGAACAATCTGCAGCTCAACACCTCCAAAACCAAATGGGTCATCATTGACTTCCGGAGGAACAGAGAGGGCATAATGCCACTGAACTTCGGTGGGAACTGTGTGGAAAGGGTGGCAGACTCCCGCTTCTTTGTGGTCCACATTGAGGAGAACCAGACCTGCAGTGGGAACACCTCTGAGCTGCTGAAAAAGCCCAGCAGAGACTGCTTGTATCCTTCCATTGGCGCTCTGTTGAGAACATCCTAATGTATCTGTGTAGTTCAGCTGCTGCACAGCAGCTCAGAGGAAAGCGCTACGGAGGGTCATCAGAACGTCCCAGAAGATCATCGGCTGTCTCTGAACACTAGAAGAACCACACAGTTCCCCTAGCCTTAAATAGTCCAGACTGTCATTAAGGACAATTCCCACCCTGAACACTCTGACTGAACTTCTGCCGTTACAGTGCAATAAAAACCAGGATGAACAGACCCAAAACCAGTTTTTACCCAATCAGTCACCACACTCGGTACTAAACAAGACGTAACATGCAACATGTTTGCTCAGAGAAGAGGATGATACAGGATGTACGGCTGAGTGATGGTGTCTGCTGCTGCTGCTTTTATTTGTATGTTTTATACTCATAGAAGTATCTGATTGGATGACTCCTTTAAATCTCGTACTTGTTATGACAATTAAGATGTTCTATTCTATGCTATATTCTTCTACAGTAATTAAGCAGACTCTTTTCTCCAAAGGGACTTATAATCTGAGAGTAAGAACAAAAAACTATGTACATATAAACCTAAATGTCAAAAGTGCTTCAAGCCGGCTGAAAGGTAAACTAAAATAATTCTCACTCCATCTGCTTTTACAAGAGTTGTGGTGACCGGTGGAAAGGCACTGATTGGCTGCTCGCCACTCGATGAGGTCCCGGGTTCTTTTGTTCCTTAAACAAAATAATCCTTTTAATATTTACATGGAAAATATTTTAGAAGTGTAGTATGTCTAAGTCTCACATCCAGCTTTGACTGCCGTTAGAAGGAACTTGCTGAGACGAGGCTGTGAACGGGGCACCAGCTGTTAGCGGTTCAGCTAACGCTGGAGCCACTTTTAAAACCAGGTTAAACTTCGTAGAGCGACCACAATCACAACAACCGCAAAGCTGAAGTTAAAAAAATGTAATTGTTGCATAAAGTTATTAAAGCCCTCGTTACCTGAAACAGAATAATAGTTTCTACAGAACTTACAGCGATGAGCTTTCTCCTCCACCATATTGCTGTTTGTGCCGCTCTGCATTCTGGGATAGCAAGCTGCTCCAAGTCCGCACACTTCCAATTCATCCTGGATAAAATGGGCTGGGCAAATCCAGGCACTTGGAGCGTACTTGTCTAGATGCGTTCTTTATATAGTATTTGGGCTGAGACCGATGACATTTCACAAGAACAAATGAGTAGCGTGCTGAGAAACGGCCGCTGTGTCTTCTCAGCATCAATGGACTATGCTTCGTTTTCACACTGATGCAACATGTTTAATGCCATTACAATTGTGATTGGTAATGATGATCCATTCTGTTAATTTCCATTCCAACCAGAGCTGGAAAACACCAGCTGAAGACAGCGCTGAATTCCTGGTTCTGGTTCCGTTCGATCCTGTATGAGGTCTGAGTCGGAAATTTTCATCTTAAATTGAAGAAATGCAAAATTTAAAAAAAAAACAAAACGTTCTGATCTTGGATGAATGAACGCTTCCTGGTCACATGGTCTGTTCTAGAACCTTCCTGTCTCTACCAACGCTCTGGCTCTACTCCAGTAGTAAAACTGGTTCTTTTTTTTTTTTAACTTGTCCTGTCCAGCATCATAGCAGCAAAATGATAATCTGGTTGCTGTATCGTGCTGAACAAATTTGCTCTGCCAAGGGGAGGTCTATGGGTAAGGCTCCTCTTGATAATCTGATTCATTTATTTATTTATTTACTTTGAATCACGGATTCTATGTGATCTTGCTGGACCTGACCGGAGGGGACAGAAAAAGATGGAAAATAGCAAAAAGAGCAAAAGGGAAAGAAGAAAGGAGACAAAAAGATCACAGACAGAAGGAAACGACCCTTCAATCCACACCATCACCAGACAACAAACTATTACACCTGTACATGAACACACCAGAAAGTTTCCTACAACTTTTACAAAAACAGAAACACACACACAGAAAAAACAGGGCTGCTAGTCATTAAGAGTTTTTAAATAATAACCAAATCAAAAAGACAAAACAGCAACCAGATACTAACTCACAGGAAAAAAAAAAAAAAAAAAAATTATAATTATCGCTTAGTATTAAAAACCCACTAGACAACTCAGTGACTGTGTCAGCATGCAGAGCATGAGAAACAAGGAGTGATCAGTGATGAAGAGTGGTGAGTGAGATCATGCAAATGCGACCACGCCTCCACGGAGGCCAGAGGCAGACCAGGGCCTGGAAAGGGCCCACAGCAGCAGACCCGGAGCACCAACCCAAGCCACCCCAAAACTGGTTCTGATTCATTCATCTTCAGGGACTTTCGAGTAGAAATGGACCCGGCATCAAGGAGGATGAGACTGAGGGAGGTCTGTTCCTGCAGGACCTTCATCAGCGGCCGTGGATGATGATGATGAAAACACATAAATAGAACAGCTGTTCTATCACCTCCTTAGTTTGTCTTTTTACATTTATGACATAGTTGATGATGTCAGAGCAGGAGAACAGCTGGTTTACTGGTTAGTTAACTGGTTGGTTTACTAGCTGGTTAATTGGTAGGTTAGGGTTAAAACATCAGATCTTTCAGAACAAATTCATCTTATTAAAAGTGAGAAGATTATTTTTAACCATGATTGTCAACATTAACAGTGTGTTAGAGCTTCTGTGTTTGTCTCTTTACCAGAGAATCCCATAATGCAGGACCAGACTGCATCATTAGGTTTAAAATAAATCTCTGCTCTAATATTCATCACTGTGACTGATCACACTTCTTTACCGTGTCTACTCTCAGTGATTCCTGCTACCTGCACGCTTCAGAGGTTTTAATGAGTTGCACAGTTGATGTTCATTTCAGGACTAAAGGATTAGTGTATTTTGGCCAGTCTGGGCCAGTATTCCAAGGCCCATTTGTTGTCCCAGTCTGCTCCTAATTGCCTTTGTGCTAAACAAGTAAAAGTGAATGGTGATGCATTTACTGCCCTCTGGTGCTCTGTGCTGTGTAAGGTGTTCTCCTGCTGTGTTCACTGTCTTTTGGTGAATTATGCTTCACTCTGACAGGTTTTTGTTTCATTTGTCCACGTTTCTGTTTTCTGTGTCTTACAGTGTAAATCACACACACACACACACACACACACACACACACACACACACAGTCAGTCGGATAACAGTATGACACAATACACGCTCAGTCTTACAGGTGAAGCTCCGCCCACATTCCTGCAGCAGGTTGAGCAGGTGAGGCTTCACTGTAAAACTCTCTGTTTAACCAGCTCGTCTCTGATTGGCCTATCAGAGTCTCCTACTTGATGACTGGATCAGAACCACCTGCTGTAAACACCAACATGTTCACCAGTAATTGATTATTGATCAGTCACACTCCGCTGATTCCCCCACAAGAGCTCTGATTGGTTGTCACATGATCACCTGACTGACTGACTGAGGAGTCCAGTTTATCACCTGATGACATAATATCAGAACCACTCTCTGTAATCCGGTTCTGTTTAGGCTACTGGAGCCCAGAGTTCGAGTTCGGACCAGCATGGAGGTGAAAGAACTGGATCATTAGAGATGTATTTGGTATCAGTCAGTGATGGACTCAGAACAAGTTACTCTGTTGATCAAACGGTTCTGGAAGACCAGGTTCAGATTGCTGGGCCAGAGACTGGACTACAGGTCAGCCAGACCGGATCAGAACCATCTGGCAACTGACTCTGCTCTGATTTAACAGAGAGAGTTTATGAGCGCAGAGACAACAACAACGCCCAGCATGTGACGACATGAACCGACAGGACGGACAGGTGAGCTGTCAGGTAAACAGCCTCACACACAGGTGAACAGATAGAACGAGAAACAAGTCGAGACAGCTAGAGTCAGGTGAACATCAGGAATCTGAGCTGACGGAGGAGCAGACTGAAAGGTAAGACAACGGCAGGTCGGTGATTGTGTTGGTGGGAACGAATGAGTCTGTTTTACATGTTCAGAAACCAGATCGGTGCTGGAACAACAATGTGGATCTACAGGCTAGAGGGAGGTGAATCAGTGACTTGGAAACTTGGTGATTCAGTGACTTGGTGACTGTGAGCCAGCAGATTATTTTCATCTTGATCTTTGAGTGTCTGGATTCCTGTTAGAAGCAGCTTTTACTGTCTCCTCTCACCCAGAAGACCTTTGTGGTTTGGATCAGACCTTCCTGGTTTTAGTACGACCTTTATGGCTCTGGGCTGATCTTCTTTGTTCAGTTCAAACCTTTATGGTTTGGGTCAGGACCATCATGGTTCTGGTAAGACCTTAATAGTTTAGTTCAGACCTTGGCTTGGGTCAGACCTTCATGGCTCAGTTCAGACATTCCTGGTTCTGGTCAGACCTTCATGGTTTAGGTCAGACCTTCGTGGTTCCGGTTCTCGTTTATGAAAAATGTTTTTCTACTTAAATGCTAGACTTTTGTAACCTGCAGATTTTCACTGTGACCGGATCCAGGAACTTAAACTGCTTTAAGTCTACACACCTGAAATGTCAATCCTTCCATTTTCTACACCACTTAGTCCAGTTCAGGGTTGGGCTGGAGTCTATCCCAGCAATCAGCAGGCGATATACAGGTACACCTGGACAGGTACACCTGGATAGGTACACCTGGATAGGTTGAAAGTTACAGACCTTACCTGAAACGTAGAACAGTGAAACTTGTTTAGATGATCCATGTAAACCAGAACCAGAACCACAAAACATTCACTGTTGGTCTTAGATCAAAGTTCAAACCAGGATCCAGTATTACATGATTCAGGGATGCAACTGTGTTCAGACTAACCAGGTTCAGGTTCAGGATCAGGATATGGTCCAGGTTCAGGTCTAGTTTCAGGTTAAGGATCAGGTTCATATTCATATTTATGTCCATTAGGTTCAGGTTGAGGTTCATGTTCACATTTAGGTTCAGGTTTAAGTTCAGGTTCAGGCCCAGTTTCAGGTTCATGATCAAGCTCAGGCTCACCAGGTTCAGGTTCTGGTACCTCATGCTTTTCCATATCTACAGATGCCTCCTCCGGTCCCGAAGCCCCGGTCTCGTTACACTAGAGACAGCTGGAGCTCCACCTCCTCCCTGGACAGGTGAGTTCACCTGTAACCATTCAGACCATCTGTGTGAAGGTGAACAGGAAGTCAGCTGAAGGTTTGTGTTCCAGGGACATGATGAATGAATACCTGCAGCCAGCTCTCTCTAACGGAGCCCACCTGAGTACAGGTACACATACCTCACACACACATAGATATGACACACAGGTATCACAACATGCATGCTATGTGACTGATGACATCATCATCACCTGCTGCCGTGCCAACAAGCTCAAAGCTGTCAATCACAGATGTGAAACTCTGACGTTTCTGTGTCTGATTATCAGCTGATAATCTGAGGCTGTCTCGTTTCCATAGAAACGGTCTGCAGCCATGTAGCTGATCTGGATCTGAGAGACTTTCTGGTCAAACACCTTCCAGACAGAGACCAGTTTCCATCCTGAAGCTCCAAGCCAGTCTTTAGCTACTGGTGGTCTGTGGGTCAATAATACCTGGCCCGCCAGACTATGTTGATTAAAAAAAAGAACAACATGTACCCTGTTCCCCCTTTACAAGAACCTTTTTTAACCTGATACCCCGTAAAGATCCATTTATGCTCCCTTTGCATACGTAAATAGGTACGTTTCAAACACCACTGACTTTGTATTTCATGCCCCCTATGTTAACATGGTTATTAGCCAACACATCCAACCAGAGGGAAGTACAGAGTTAAATGTTCACCTCCAAGTTTTCAGACAATAACAAACATGGAGGATCATGATGATGTTCATCCTCAGAGACATTAATAAGGCAGCACAGGAGACGGAGGTGATCTGTGCCTCCATTAAATGCACAGCAGTTTCTTCACTTTTTCCGTGGGCTCCACATCACCTATACTGCTCAACACTGCCCCCCATGGTTTCTAACGGTGCTACTCCATTAGCTATTTAGGGCTTTGCATACGCAAGGGCCCTGAAAATAGGCCAAAATACTCGTAAAAAATGCAGAAGACGAATGAAAGACGCTATATCCATCTTTAGCGAAGAGCATAAATTGGCCTGTCCTCGGTTTAACTTCTACCCTGCTATACCATTATCCTGCAATATCCTGTTGCCCTGTTACCTTGCTGTACCTTATTATCCTGTTATATCCTGTGTTTATGCATTTTAGTCAAAAAATCTCTGATATTTATTCAATGGACAAAATATAACAGAATATAAAATATTCATTACTTTCATAAAAAGATTCCTTTAGGTTCCTAAATCAGATTAAATTTGTCAGAGAGAAAACCGCGTGTTGATGGCTGGTTTCTGTTTGTCACTTTGTCTCTTTCACCTTCAAACACCTGAGATGAGTCACGGCTCATTTACAGTAAAAATTGTAGATCCAGATTATTTTTAGCTGCCGACGTGTTTTCAGTGTGAAACCGGTTTGTTCTGTCATGCTGCTGGAGATTATCTGAGACCGGTTTGTCCTCAAACATCCTGTCTATATTAACCTCTGATGGTCCAGGCTTTCCTCAACCTGCAAAAACACCTGGAAATTGAAGACCTTCACTCCATGGATCAGAGTTTAAAGGTTTTACAGGCTTTTCATGAACAA
The DNA here is from genome assembly GCF_017639745.1 of Melanotaenia boesemani. Lineage (NCBI taxonomy): Eukaryota > Metazoa > Chordata > Actinopteri > Atheriniformes > Melanotaeniidae > Melanotaenia > Melanotaenia boesemani. Next base: position 33,822,085 of record NC_055696.1, read on the forward strand.
TCAGTCTGAACAGTTTTATTGTCACCAGAACCTGCTGCTGGCCATAGAGGTGTGTTTGCTTGACTAATATATCAGCTGATTTCAGATGATGATGTCATTGTGTCTTACCCCACTGATCCAGAAGCTCCTCCTCCTCCTGCTGCCTCCAACCAGGATGTCTTTCCAACCTTGTCAGGAATCACTGAAATCATCGCCACCAACATCCCGTCACTTGCCGGAGTCGCCACTGCCATTGGAGGCCCCGCCCCCTCAGCTTCTTCAGCCCCCTCAGCACCACTCTCCAGAGGCAGCATGGCTAATAGCATCTCCACCCACATACCTGACTTAGCAGAAGCTACTTACACTGTGGCTAGCCCTGCTACACCTGTGCTAAAATCCTCCCTTTCTGCACCCTCACCTGCTGCAGGTGCTGCTAACTTAGATAACATTATTAGCTCGCTGGCTAACATTCCCAGTTTCATGGGGATGGTTAGCAGTGTAGCTAATCCTATTGTCAGCCCCTTCCCATCAGCCCCGTCCCTTTCACCTGGTGAATCATCACTGAGAGGGGACAGAGCTAGAGATGGTAACACAGGTAAGGTAATCAATCAATCAGCTGATCATGATCATATGACTTTAGGACACTATCATAGATTAGCTTTTGTGTCATTCAGGAAACAAACATACTGAATGTATTAACCAGGCAGAGTCTGATGGTTCACCTCAGGTTCTGGTGTGGTTACCTGTGTATTCTGCATTCATTCATCCTGTTCAGACTGTACCTGTTTAAAGTGTTGACTGTTAAACTTCAGTTATCATGAAAACTCCTCCAGACTGTTCTTTGTGCCAGTTGGTTGGTCTAGTTTTAGATGACTGACGTTTATGCTTCAGGTTGACAGTCCAGTTATAGTCCATGATAAAGTCAAGTTACAGTCCAGTTTAAAGTCAAGTTCCAGTCCAAATTAAACAGTCTAGTTCACAATTTGTTTTACATTACAGTTTATATACCAGTAACAGTCCAGTTTACAGTTTGGCTTACAGACCAGTTACAGTCCAGTTCACAATCTGGTTTAAAGAGCATTTACTGCCCAGTTACAGTCCAGTTTATTGTATGGTATGGTCCAATCTACAGTCCAGTTAACAGTATTGTTTACAGTCCTGTTTACTCAGGTTTATAGTCCAGTTACAGTCAAATTGACAGTCCCAATAACAGTCCAGTTACAGTCATCTTACTGCCAGGTTACAGTCAAGTTTACAATACAGTTACAGTCCTGTTACAGTTTAGTTTACTATCAAGTTACAGTCAAGTTTGCAGTTCACTTTACCATCCAGTTTACAATCTTATTTACAGCCCAGTTTACAGTCTAGTCCAGTTACAGTCAGGTTTACAGTTTGAGTTTACAGTCCAGTTTACAGTCCAGTTTAGTTTGGTTTACATTCCTGTTAACAGTACATTTGACAGTTCAGTTAACACTCCAGTTTAGAGTCCAGTTACAGTCTAATTTATAGCCCACTTAACAGTCCAGTTACAGTGAAGTTCACAGTCCAGTTTACAGTCCACTTACGGTCAAGTTATAGTTCAGTTTACAGTCCAGTTTACAGTCCAGTTTACAATCCTGGTTACAGTCTAGCTACAGTGTTTGTTCTGCCAAGGCAAATAAGTAAAATTATTTTATTCATCACCAACTGAAGTGGACAGAAAGTTTTTCTAAATAAAACTTTATTTGAATACATGAAATGATATTGGCTGTCTCTCTGAGTCCAGATGTTGGAGAGCTCTCTCAGCTGGTGACATCATCATTAGACCCGGCTGCAGGAGTCAAGCTACCACCTGTGGAGACTGCTGCAGAGTACACTGAGGAAGGTACTGAAGGATCTTTTCTGTTGACATTAATCCTTCTTTCATTCTTCTGATCCTGGTTTGTATGTTCTGGTTCCAGTTTTATGTCCGTCTTCTCATACCCCTAAAGAGGAGGACCCATATGTCACTGTGTTAGCCTGCTGGATGAGCCAAGAGGAAGAGTCATCCAATGAGGAGGATGATACAGGAGGTAGCCCTGCCCTATCTGGTTCTGATGGACCAATGGAGGGAGATACTGGTTCTGAGCTGACCGGAACTACCAACGGGTGGGTTCTATATGTAAAACCACAGAAGCTGTTTCCAAAGATGAAACTTACTGTGTGTTGTTTATTTTTTATTTTGCAGTGTGCGGTTAAATCAGCCTGAACGTTTGATCCCCACTCGACCAGCCCCACCCCCTCCTAATCGAGTGAACCAATCAGAAAAACCCATAAAACAGAAGACCCCAAGGTAAATGCAGATGACCTTTCAGCCAGGGTCAATGATCTGTTTATGGTTCACAACTGTATGGTTCTGATTCCAGATTTCAGTTTGATTTCTACAGTTATGATGAACAAAAACACTCCAATGTTCATGGGACTGACCAAAGACCTCAGGGAAATGAAAACTGGTGATAAAGTGATAACAGAGATGAAAGAAGACCCAGCTCTAAACCTGTCAGTCCAGATGAGACAGATGTGTTTTAGATACTTTCACTAAAACATTGTCCTGATAATTTTAAACCAACATTCTTTCAATGATACAGGTTTAGTGAAGATGCTGAGGAATCGGTCCTGTTGGGTTGTGATCAGGTGACGGTCCTGTAGGTGAATGTTGAGGTGATGGTCTTGTAGGTCCAAGTTAAGGTGACGGTCCTGTAGGCCAGTGTCGAGGGGGTGGTATTGTAGGTCAATATTGAGAGAAGAAACATCATAACGCTACACATCCACAAACTGCAACATGTAAATAACCAATAGGGGGCAGTGTTAGGACCAGTTTTGCCAGATGTAAGGCCACAAAGTAGAGTCTCTTAATCTCAGTCTTTTATCCAGATTAAATGAAGATTAGGAGAGTGATGTCAAAGTTCTTTCTCTCTGAGTTCTTAAAGTTCTCATAATCCAACTACTGTGACGGAGCGTACCCTGCCCTTACGGCTTTCCAAGAGTACCCTGCCCTTACGGCTGCTGGAATAGACTTCACAAATTGATGGATGAATGGATGGATATCTAAGACTTCAGAGACTTTTTGACCTTAGTGAGGACATTAAGGATGTTTTTCCTCTGCAGGGCGGCCACCATCCGAGTTTCCAGGAAGAAGGGGAGTGGTGGGAGCTCTGCTCCTCAAAGTGCTGTGGTTCGAAACAGCTGGTTGGATGTCTGGAAGGGCTTCAGGTAACAAACTTCATCAGATGAGCTGAGGACACCTGGAAAAAGTCCTGGTTCTCTGTGTCAGAGACATCTGGGCGATATCATATATGAAGATGACCTTCATCTCAGAGATGGATGGATGGATAGATGGATGGATGGATGGATGGATGGATGGATGGATGGATGGATGGTAAACAAATTTTCTGTCTCTCTAAATAGATACAGTGTTTTATGGGCGACACTGGATGGACAGTTGATGCATCTGTGGAAAAAACGCACAGTACGTGGACAAGTCTCACCTGTCTCTCTTTCTCACCTGTCTCTCTCTTTCTCACCTGTCTCTCTGTCTAGCCCGTCTCTCTCTGTCTTACTTATCACTGTCTCACCTGTCTCTCTGTCTCACCTATCACTCTGTATCACCTGTCTCTCTGACCTGAGTAATGGGTGTGTCTGTTTGTCCACCAGGACCGGTTCAGTGAAGTCTTATTTCATGTCTCCAGTATAACCAATGTGCGGACCCAGGACAAAGGCCGGTTCTCCATCTTCTTCAGGAAGAAACAATATGACTTCATGGCTCTGAACACTGGTAAGAAACTAGCTTCTACTGGACTCTACTGGACTAGATCTGAACCGTGTTTAGGTTTCAGCTCATGTATTCTGGAGTTTAACAGAAGTCTTAGACAGAAGTCATGTTTTCATGAGGAACATTTCCCTGGATGTCTCATGTGTCTCCTTCTTGGTTGTCCCCTCAGAGGTTCAGGAAGGTTGGGTCACATCTCTGCTGGCAGCTAGAGGCCAGCCAAGCCCCGCCCCCCCAGAGTTGCATGGACAAATCACCATCAAGGATACACGAAGCCGCGCCTACGCTGCAGTGTGGGGTCATGATCTGTGGATTTATCCTAACAAAGACAGCTTCCAGCTAGGCGTGGCATCCTTCTCCGTCCCTCTGAATGTGGCCACAGTGAAGTGCATAGGAAAACACTCGTTTAGCCTCATCACTCCATACAAGACCTTCAAGTATGCACCTGTTTCTGTCTACCTGTGTGCATGATCACATGATGTCATTCTTACATTCTTCTCCCCAACCCTCTGCAGCCTGTCCGTCGATTCATCAAAGGATCTGTCCGTCTGGTTGGACAGCTTGTCCTCAACCATTCGCAATGCTCTGTCCTGCAGCCAGGTGACGCTGCGTCTCTGGGAAAACCCATACAACAAGGTATGTGGCGACTGCGGTGCAGCCAGTCCTGAATGGGCGTCGGTCAACCTGCTGCTGGTCATCTGTCAGAACTGCGCAGGTACGACGTTGTCATTTACACTTTCCAGTTTTTATCTCAGCACCAGTTGACATTATTTAGAAAGTTTAAAAAGAGGAATAAAAACTTCCAGTTTTCCAGGAAATTTTCCAAAATATTTACACAAAAATTCCCAGATTATTCCAGCTGTTTGTCTCGTAAACGACTAATGGGGCCAGAAATCTTTCCAATGACGTTCAGCTCTTTGAGCGCCTGTTGTTTCTGCACAAGAAGCATCTGTTCAGTCTTAAAAAAAGGGCTTCTTACAGTTTTTACATGATCATATAATCTACAGCCATCATCCACTTTATCAGCTCCACCTGTTCAACTTCCTGTTAACGCAGATATCTAACCAGCCAATCACAGGGCAGCATGTAGTCATGTAGACATGGTGAAGACGAGTTGATGAATTTCAAACTGATCATCAGAATGAGGAAGAAAGGGGATTTAAGTGACTTTAAACGTGGTATGGTTGTTGGTCTGAAAATTTACTGGGAAGGAAGACCCAGTTAATGAGGACGACACCGTACAAGAGGAAGGTCCCGCTGAAGAGGATGAGCCGGTACTAGAAGATACAGTTTGGAGAATTTCTTGGTTTAACTGACATGAACAGAAAACATCTGCTGACTCTAACTTCATGAATTTTGTCCCAAAACCAAAAGTCACATCATTCCTTTTTGACATGTTTTGGTTTTTAGGGTGTCACTTTTATGACTCTGTCCTGTTGACACTACGGACCTAATTCTCTGGATGGTGTCTGGACCTGGTCTCTGGATTTGGTCTCTGGACCTGGTCTTTCCTTGGTGTTTCTGTGTGTAAACGACTGAAACCTGAATGTTATGTCTTCTTGTCTGTTCTCAGGTCAACATCGAGCTCTGGGCAGCAAGCTGTCTAAGGTCCGTAGTCTGAAGATGGACAACAAGATCTGGACTGAACCACTCTTACAGGTGAGGATGAGGTTCCAGGCTGCTGCTGATTGGTTGATGCATGTCAGCCGGTTGTTTTCTAAATTCCTTCCCAGCTCTGAAAAAGTTCCTGTGGTTGTAAATTAAAAGGTGCCTGTTCAAAGAGTAAGTAGGTCTAAATAACTAAGGACCTGAGGGAGTCTGCAATGAATAAGAGAACAAGTAAATCTCCTGCTGAAGGTTTGAATCCAAGTAGAAAAGTAAAACATTTACTGACGGGGCTGGGTCTCCCTTATGTCATAACCCGGCTCATGGCTATAACAAAATTACGGCAAACAACAGATAAGGCCAATTATGATAATTTATTAATGAAAGATGAACCAAAACTAAGGCAAAATAAGATAACAATGAAGTGTGGCTGTCTGCAAAATCAGAAGTGTAGGTGCGTGCATGGTTGTGTGTAGAACGTAATGAGTGCAGTTTTGGATGGTGTAAAGCTAAACTAAAAGTAAAGTAAAAGGCAAGGTGCAGCGGGCGCAGGTGCGGCCTGGGAGCGGAACGAGGAAAAGAGAGGGCTGAGGCCGGCCGTAGGTGGGTCTTTTATACGTGCAGTGTGTCGGGCCCTTGACGCACGCATGCACAGCCAGGTACACTCCAGCTTCACCTGCACACACACATAATTAAAGAACATGGCCACAAAGAAGAAGGGGCCGTGACACCCCCCCTCATAAAGACGGGGATTTTCCCCATGAATCACCAAATCAAAAGTTAGCAAAACACCAAAACTAAGTGCCAAATGTGCATATTTACCCAAGACTGAACCACCATTACCACCACCACCCCGATGAACCTGTCCTCAGCCATTCCCAACCACTCTGGTGCCTAGAGGAGAAGAGGAGGCGAGAAACAGGGCAAACAAAACACACCAGTGAACCACAGACTAAGCCACAGGAGCTCTCGACAACGCATCGGCCATAACATTGTCACGACCTTGAATGTGTCTAATATCAAGGTCGTACGCCTGTAAAAACAAGGACCACCTGATCAGCCTTTGGTTCTGGCACCTTAGAGACCTCAGAAAGGTCAAGGGGTTGTGGTTAGTATACACCACTAAGGGCGTAGAACCCCCCACATAAACCTCAAAATGTTGCAGTGCCCAGATTAAAGCCAGGGCCTCCTTTTCAATTACAGAGTAATTACCTTGGTATCAATTAAACTTTTTAGAGAAGAAACAGACAGGCTTGGCCACACCCCGGTCATCCTCCTGAAGCAGGACCACCCCAGCTCCCACCTGACTGGCATCCACCTGGAGCATGAACGGCCTGTCAAAACAAGGAGCTGACAGCACAGGGCGGGAACAGAGCAGAGACTTAACATTATCGAAAGCCTGCTGACAGTCAAAGGACCAAACAAAGTCAACTTTGGCCTTCAGAAGTTCTGTCAATGGGAACACCACAGTAGAAAAGTTCCTACAAAAACTTCTGTAGTACCCCACAAGACCTAAGAAACGCTGCAGCTTTTTTGTAGTGGGAGGCAGAAATTCAGCAACAGCAACAACCTTTGCATGAACGGGGCCACCACACCCTGTCCCACTACGCGACCCAGATATGTTACGGTTGCTTTGGCGAACTCGCACTTAGCAAAGTTAATAGTAAGACGCGCGTCAGCGAGCCGCTCCAACAAAGCTTGGATACGTCGCAGATGGGAATGCCAAGTGTCACTGTAAATCACCAGGTCATCCAGATAAACTGAGCAACCCTCAAATCCAGCAACCACCATGTTCATAAGCCGCTGGAAAGTGGCGGGAGCGTTCTTCAGACTGAACGGCATAATGGTGTAGGAGTACAGGCCCGAAGGAGTGACAAATGCAGCAATTTCCTGTGCATGCTTAGACACCTCCAATAGCCCTTCAACAAGTCCAATTTGGACACAAACTTAGCCGACCCCACCCGGTCAATGCAGTCGTCCATGCGGGGCAACGGGAAGGAGTCCGCTTTGGTCACCGCATTAACCTTACGCATGTCTGTGCAAAACCGTGGCGTTTTGTCGGACTTTGGCACCAAAATACAAGGAGAGGCCCAGCTTGAGGAAGAAGGCACCGCAATATTATTTTCGAGCATGTAATCAATTTCTGTGTCCAGATATTTTAACTTTTCAGGACCCATGCGATAGAAACGCTGCCTAATCGGTCGTGCGTCCCCAACGTCTATGTCATGCGCTATCCAGGTGGTACGAGATGGAACGTCCCCAAACAAAACAAGGAATTTATTAATTAACCTGGACAAATCACTGCGTTGTGACTCAGCCGATGGGACAACAAATGCTCTAAGTTACTCAAGGACTCCGAGTTTTTTAAACGGCCAAATAACAGACTGTCGTCTGGCTCCGGAACACCGTCCCGCTGCACAACAGTGAGGGAAACAGCCAAAGCGGGACGCACAGAACCCGAAAACCCCACACCGCCATCTGGAGCACGCTAATAATAAGGTCTTAAAAGATTCACATGGCAGAGTTGAGTAGACTTTTTCCTGCCCGGAGTCGTTATTAAATAATTCAAGTCAAAAAGCTTCTCGGTCACGGTGTAAGGACCAGAATACTTTGCCTGAAAAGGGGAGCCTACCACAGGTGTAAGAGCGAGCACCTGGTCGCCTGGACAAAACTCATGGCGCTCTGCTCTACGGTCATAAACCTTCATTTTTTTCCTGAGCCTGCTCCAGCTTATCCTTGGCCATACAGCCCGTCACAAAAAGACGATGGCAAAAACCATTCACAAAGTCTATCAAGTTTTTAGGCGGGTCTGCGTCCACAAAATTGGCCTTCAACGCAGCTAAAGGACCCCGCACAGAGTGGCCGAAAACAAGGTCATTAGGGCTAAAACCCATGCTCTCCTGTACCGCTTCCCTAGCCGCCAGCATAAGCCAGGGAAGGCCCTCTTCCCAGTCCCTATCAAGCTCGGTACAAAATGTGCGCAGAAGGGACTTTAAGGTTTGGTGAAACGGCTCGAGTGCTCCTTGGTTTTGAGCATGATAAGCAGAGGACTGATTGTGTTGTACTCCAAGTGCTTTGAGGACTTGAGCAAACATGTGGGACGTAAAATTGGAACCACGATCACTTTGTATTATTTTCGGAATCCCAAACACCGAAATAAACTGGGACAGCGCTTTGACCACAGCTCTTGTTGTAATGGACCGTAAAGGATAAGAAGCCGGGTAGCGGGTCCTTTGGCACATTACTGTAGGCAGGTATTTACAGCCAGATTTAGAACTCGGCAGCTGACCCACATAGTCGATGAGCAGATATTCAAAAGGTTCACTTACCGCTGGAATAGGATGTAATGGTGCTGGTTTAATGGTTTGATTGGGTTTTTCTGTTAGCTGGCACACATGGCATGTTTTAATAAATGCAGACACGTCGTGTTTGACCCTCGGCCGGAAAAAATATTTGAGAAAACTCAAATATGTTTTACGCACACCAAAGTGACCAATGTCATTATGTGCAACTCTAAGGACAGCAGTGCGAAATTTAGATGGAACTACAAGTTGAAAAACAACGTCACGCACGCAGTCGCCCACGAACGTCCACTTCCTAAACAACAAACTATTCTGCACAAAGTACCCATTAGCCATGCTCGCTATGTCCGCCTCAGGGACAGCAAGACCAAAGGCATCTGTCAAAGATGAATCATTGCGCTGCTCCCGGACCAACTCCTCGTCTGACACATTCAGAGGAAAATCTGCCACAGACAAAACAACGTCCTCATCAACAGAGACTGCATCCAATTGAGCTTTACGCATGGCACGCGTAACCGCACAAGCTGAAAACACCCCAGGAGGCGGAGACAAACTACCCCCAGGAGCAGACGGAGACAGCATAACCAGAGGAGAGGCTGACACATAGACGTCACTGTCACAGACAGGCGAACCAGCTTAGCGCAGTAAGAGAGGAGCATCTGACCAGACACGACTACCTGCCAAGCCATTGCCCAGAATGAAATGAACTCCATGTATGGGCAACGCTGGCCGCACGCCCACAGACACTTCACCCTGCACAAGCTCACATTCCAAATTCATTTTATGTAACGGAATAGGCAACACCGTCAAACCCATGCCTCGACTCAAAATGTACTCACCTGTAGCCAAGCTGGAGGAGAACGACAGAACCGAGCACACCACATGTTACGACCCAAAGTAGGGGTATGATTGGGCGACACCTGAGGCTCATCACCCATGCAAATGCCTGCCCCTGATTCTCTGTTTGGAGTGGCTGGAGCCGTCACACCGTCGTCTCCTCCCCTCTGGTTGGCTCAGCACTCATCCATTCACAACTCCAGCCACAGTCCTCCAGCAAATAAAGGACTGTTGCTGAGCTCATTCGGGAGGGAGAAGCTAGACAGCACAGGCTGCTTCCTCTCACTCTGGCAGCCTTATGGTGGCACTACTGTTCCCTTTGGGGATTTTGTAATAGTCTTGTTGGTTTGGGCTTCCCTTTGTATACACACAGTTTTGGTTTGAGTTGTGCTTTGAGTTATTATGTGTTCTGCCAGTTTTATTAATTTTGGTGTTTAACTTTGTTTAGGTTGTGCTGGGCTAGGTTAGTGTGTTTTATTTGTGACAACGGTCACATTAGTTTATTGGAACTGCTGCACTTTTGTTGTTTAGTTATGACGCTGAGTTTGGGGCACACCTTTGTTTATATGAATTTGTCTTAGTTTAATTTACTCAGCGGATTTTGGTTAAGGTTTAGTAATCCCCTTTTTGTGTTTCTTTCAGCAGTTTCACCAACCCCAACACTATTCATGTTTCACTTCCTGTTTTATTTGTTTGACTTCCTGTTTTATCCTATATTTATACTCATCACAATAAAATACCGTGTTTCATTTGTACATCTGTCCACGACTGTTGTATATGTTGCACCCCGCTCATACCCCTTTGAAAACGGGACGTAACACCACATAGGAATCATACGCTCCTGTGTCCCTCAGAATTTTAACAGGGGTCTTTGGGCCACCTGTCAATGACAAAAACCCATCTCTAATAAAAGGAGCATATGAAGCCAGCACGCTGGGTTCACACAAAGCAGATGCAGTGCGCTCAAAATTAGCTTGATCTGTACAGGTAACAGGAGCGGCTAACGCGGCCGGTTTGACATTCTTTTTCAAGTTTCTACTTTTAGATATCAACACTGGGCAGTCCAATTTCCAATGGCCTTTTTCATGGTAATAGTTACATACTTTACCCCCATCACGGCAGCTAGGAGGCCTATCAAAATGGCGCACGGGCCCTGCTCGGCGCTCACCGCGCCCTTCACCTGCATTAAGCCCACTACCATGCACAAACTGGGACTTATGCGTCAAAATATAATCGTCCGCCAGTGCCGTGGCCACAGCTGCTGTCTCAGCTTTTTGTTCACACATGTAAGTTGCCACCACGTCCGGCACCGTATTCTTTAGCTGTTCCAAAAGAATTAGCTCGCAAAGCTGCTCATAATCCTTAACATTCGCAGCTGAGCACCAGCGCGTGAAGTGCAATCTCAAATCCCGAGCGAACTCCAGATAACTCTGTCCAGAGGCCTTTCTGCACGACCGAAACCGCTGTCGGTACGCCTCGGGCACCAACTCATAGGCCTTTAAAACAGTCGCCTTCACCTTAACATAATCCTGGCTATCCAACGCAGACAATGCAGAAAACGCCTCCTGCACGCGGCCCACAAGAACGCACTGTAGCAGCATGGTGCATGCAGAACTGTCCCAATTACGCGCCTCGGCCAAACATCAAAAATCAAGAAAAATGAATCCGGGTCACTCTCCGAAAATTTTGGCAAACGGTGCAAGTTACCAATAATGTCAAAAGTGTCAGCAGTACTCCCAGAGGAACCAGACAACGAGCATACCATACTTTGATTGTGTCTGCTCTCTCTAATCGCCTCCAACTTCACTTGTTTGATTTCAAACTGCAGTCTTAACAATTCTTTCTGTTGCTCAAATGTTAAGCCTGGAGGTAACAAAGTTGCACCCGGTAAAGAAACAGGTGGTTTGGCCAAAAAAACACCTTTCTCAATTAAATTAGTAATCAATATGGCCTTAAAATTTTCGTTAAGGCGTTTACTGTCAATTTCAATATCATAATGTCTACCAATCTCAAGCAACTGATCTTTGGTACATTTATCCAAAAATTCCACAGTGGGAGAACTAAAAAACTCTGTTACATTTACCATGATTTCTCCTCACAAAACAAACAGAAGAGCCACCAATGCAAGATAAAGCGCCGACCAAAAGGCACCAGACAAACAGCGGCAGACCAAATGCCCCGCTACCTCACCTGCCTAACTAAACTTACCTATCACCAAGCTCAACCCTAGTCTTCACGCAGATCAGCGGCGGGTAGTTACGCACTGAAAACCAGCGGGTACGTGAGGCAATCTGTAAAGACTACCCCCCAAAACACCACGGACGTGCTCCCGAGATTACTGCTTGCGCAGCAAACACTAGCCCCACGACACTATATAAAAAAAAACAAACAGGCGAAGCCCAAAGGAGCAGCGTCTCTGTTCCTAACCGGGACACAGGCCTGCAGATGATAGGTTAAGGTGCACAAGGCAAACACTTTACTCACCTTGGTTAACTGAAGTTGGAGAAAACACTCTTCCACTCCCAGCCAACAAACAAAGGTGCATCTCCCGCTCCTAGCAAACAAAAAGGGGCATGCACCCAAAAGATCCGTCCGCCAGGGAAAACCTACCAAAACGTCAGAGTGACGTCACTGCGGTGCTCTCCCCCTCACAAAAAGATCACCTGTTCGCGCCCAAACACCAAACAAAGAACAAGCAAAAACAGGCCTACAAAAATGCATCACCTAAAGGATAACGCACAACTTTGGCGCACAAAACCAGTCCACAGTAACCCGAAGCAGTTAAGGATGAGCCCCCAATCTGTCATAACCTGGCTCACGGCTATAACAAAATTAAGCCAAACAACAGATAAGGCCAATTATGATAATTTATTAACGAAAGATTAACCAAAACTAAGGCAAAATAAGATAACCATGAAGTGTGGCTGCCTGCAAAATCAGAAGTGTAAGTGCGTGCATGGTTGTGTGTGGAATATAATGAGTGCAGTGTTGTATGGTGTAAAGCTAAACTAAAAGTAAAGCAAAAGGCAAGGTGCAGCGGGTGCAGGTGCGGCCTGGGAGCGGAACGAGAAAAAGAGAGGGCTGAGGCCGGCCATAGGCGGGTCTTTTATACGCGCAGTGCATCGGACCCTTGACGCACGCATGCACAGCCAGGTACACTCCAGCTTCACCTGCACACACACATAATTAAAGAACAAAGAAGAAGAGGCCGTGACACTTGTAAATGAATCAGTTTTTCTCCTGAGAAGTCAGCTGTGCAGAGAAGCTCAAAGAAAAACAGAAATGCGCCAAAAAAATCCTAACAGAAAGGCTCCCAAAGGCCCCAAACCCCTCAGATCCTAACAGGTATTCTTTTCTACAGTCATTTAGCAGGTGCTTTTATCCAAAGCGACTTACATTTGAGAGTAAGAACAACACAAGCATGAATTCAAACAAGATGGGATGTCATAATTAAGCGATAGTCAGACTGCTTTGAGTCCAGTTGGACCCAGGTGCCCAGGACCCAGAAAAGCTATAGATCCTAACAGAGGGGCCATGGAACAGGAGCCCAAGGGGGCCGGGGAATCCTGGCAGAAGCCCCAGTTGACACTAAAGAAGACCAGACCCCTTGGAAAATGAGTCAGTGTTCAGACAAATGCCTCCAGGCGAGTATCCTGTAGACCAAATTGTCCTCAGAACACACCACTTCCCATGCCCACCGTGGTGCGTCCATATAAACCCCAGACACTGCTGGACCAACTCCACCCTCTGATGTGCCCAGGAAACAGGAAACAAGGGTTTCCTGTTTGTGAGCCGCCAGCGGCTACAATAGAAGGGACCTCCCTTCCACCACAACACCCCAAAATGCTACACGTGGGGGTGAGAACAGGGGATGTTCAATATCCAGGTGATCATGTACACCTGATGCTGTAATTATATCTGATATGTCCTTATTTAAACCCCACCGTCATCAAAAGGCAAACTTTCCTGTCTAACCTTTCACCCTTTCATCTCCTCAGCTGTTTGTTATCCATGGCAACAGACTGGCCAATCAGGTGTGGGCTCCAGCTGTGCCGGCTATTGAGCAGCTGCGTCCAGAGTCGACAGATGAGGAGAGGTCAAAGTTCATCCAGAACAAATACAGCAGAGGGCGCTACAGACGAATCCACGCCCTGACGTCCAGCCGTTCTATGATGGATCAGGTCTGACAGAGTTCTGCTGATCCAAACGTAGACCTTCATCACTCTGACGACTCTGTTCAGTCATGGAAACAGTTCTGATCCAGTGTAGTAAAAATTTATTCAGCGAATGTTCTGACTTAAACCAATTCACACATGTTGACCAGAACCAAGTGAAATTTCCTCGAATGTTTTTACTAGAAATGACTCATAAATTCTGAACAGAACAGACTAAATGCTCTGACTAGAACCCACCCAACTCAAATGTTCCGACAAGAACTGAATTGAACCAGTTCTGACTTTAACTGTGTCTTAAACCTTCTAACTAGAATCGACTCAAATTTTCTGACTGGAAGTAACTCAGCCATTCCGAATAGAACAGAATGAAACTTTCTGACTAGAACCAGCTCAACCCGTTTATAACTGGAACGATTCAACTGTTTGAGTAGAATCGATTTGAACCTTCTGACTAGAACTGATTCCAACATTCTGATCAGTTCTGAACTGAACCATTTTTGACTGGAAATTACTAAATCCTTCTGACTAGAACTGACTTGAACATTCTGACTAGAAGCAAATCGAACATTCTGACAAGACCTGAATTGTACAAGTTCTGACTGGAACTCGAAACTTGAATGATCTCCCTAAAACAGATTCGAATGTTTTGACTGGAACAGATTCATATGTTCTGACTAGAACAGACTTGAATGATCTGCCTAGAACAGACTTGAGTGTTTTGATGTGAACAGACTTGAATGTTCTGATTGGAACAGACTCAAATGTTCAGACTCGAATTTTCTGATTGGAACAGATTCGAATGTTCTGACTGGAACAGACTCAAATGTTCTGACTGGAACAGACTCGAAGGTTCTGACTGGAACAGACTCAAAGGTTCTGACTGGAACAGATTTGAATGTTCTGACTGGAACAGATTTGAATGTTCTGACTGGAAAAGATTTGAATTTTCTGACTGGAACAGACTCAAATGTTCTGACTGGAACAGACTCAAAGGTTCTGACTGGAACAGACTCAAAGGTTCTGACTGGAACAGATTTGAATGTTCTGACTGGAACAGACTCAAATGTTCTGACTAGAACCGGTTCAGTTCAAGTAAAATCCAGAATTCCTTCAAAATTATTCGAGACAAATCAGCAGTCAGTGAACATCCATAAAGTGTTTGAACTGATGAAGATGATTATTATGATGATGACGAAAATGATGATGATGATGACGGTGTGTTTCAGAGGCTGTGTCAGGTGGTCTGCAGTAGCGATGTAGAGGAGACCATGTCTCTGATCTGCTCCGGAGCAAAGGTCCGTCTCTGTCCCACTTTGATCTGTTTTATGATTTCTGTCTTTAATGATTGACCAGTCCTTCACCTGGCGGCTGTTACCTGTCTGCAGGTGTGTCCCTCTGACCCACAGAACCCCTCCCCCATCCTGCTGGCTGAGAGAGCCAATCAGGCACTGCAGACCGAGCTGCTGCGGCTCAATGAGTACACAGGTAACATACACACACAGGTAAAACACACACACACACACACACCGGTACTAATAGTAATTATAATACCTTCTATTTAGAAGTGCCTCAAGGACACGTTACATTAAAAAATAAAACTATAAAGAATACAATCAACATGCAAAACACACTAAGTGTAGAGAAAACTATTTAAGAAAAGGGATGGATGGCAGCGTGTCTGTGATTTAGTCTTGAACAGATGAGTTTGGTTTAGAAGACAGAAAGCGGGTCAGAGGTCCAGATGTCTGATGGCAGGAAGATCCAGAGCTGGGGAACAGAGCAGCTGAAGGCCCCCCATGATGCTGACGTGGGCAGGGGACACAGTGCAGTGGATGAATGATCCGAGGGAACCGCATAAGGTGATTATGTGGAGGTCAAGCAGATATGGAGGGGTGAGGTTATAGATGGCCTTGAAGGTATAGAGGAGAAGAACTGGAGGGAACACCTGGAGCCAGTGGCGTTGCTGTAGGACGGGGTGATAAGGTGGTAAGATGGGGTCTTACTAATAATGCAGCAGCAGAGCTCTGAAAAAAGTTGGAGCTTATGGACTTTTGAGGAAGGCCAAAGAGGAAAGAGTTGGAAGAATCAATATAGGAGGCGACGAGACCGTGATAGTGGCTTTGAAGGTGGAAATATGCAGACCAGGTAATGACTGTGTAGTGTCGAGGATGTGTGTCAGACTCCTAACCTGAGGGGAAGGGAGAATGAGGAGATGTCAACGGTCAGAAGAAACTGTTAACTTTGGATAAAATGGATCACTGCTTAGTTTCAGGAAGTCGGAGGTCACCAAAGTTTTTATTTCAGGTAAACGGGAGGTGAGGGAGGAGGGCGGAGGGAGGTAGCACACAGGTAACACACACAATGTGGTAAGTGTGAGGCCAACATGTTCACCTGCTTTTGTGACTCTGATCCTTTTCAGAGATCCCGCCACACCAGCCCCTGTCAGCCAAAAGGAGACTTGACTCCGCCCCATCAGGTATGCCTCTAACTCACATGTAACAGGCTGTTAAATGGTTAAAAAATTAAAATAATTAGCAGTGATTGATTTCATGAGATAAATTATTGGTTGCTGGTAATTACTCTGTTTAATAGAAATGACCTAAACATGACCTACACCTCATTTAGACATCACCTACACATCACCTAAACATCACCTACACATCACCTAAACACCACCTAAACATCACATACACATCACGTACACATCACCTAAACATCACCTACACATCACCTACACATCACCTACACATCACCTAAACATCACCTACACATCACCTAAACATCACCTAAACATTACCTACACATCACCTACACATCACCTACACATCACCTAAATATCACCTACACATCACCTAAACATCACCTACACATCACCTACACATCACCTAAACATCACCTACACATCACCTACACATCACCTAAACATCACCTAAACATTACCTACACATCACCTACACATCACCTAAATATCACCTACACATCACCTAAACATCACCTACACATCACCTAAACATCACCTAAACATTACCTACACATCACCTACACATCACCTACACATCACCTAAATATCACCTAAACATTACCTAAACATCACCTACACATCAGCTGAACATGACCTAAACATCACCCACACATCATCTACACATCACCTACACATCACCTACACATCACCTACACATCACCTACACATCACCTAAACACCACCTAAACATCACATACACATCACGTACACATCACCTAAACATCACCTACACATCACCTACACATCACCTACACATCACCTAAATATCACCTAAACATTACCTAAACATCACCTACACATCAGCTGAACATGACCTAAACATCACCCACACATCATCTACACATCACCTACACATCACCTACACATCACCTACACATCACCTACACATCACCTAAACACCACCTAAACATCACATACACATCACGTACACATCACCTAAACATCACCTACACATCACCTACACATCACCTACACATCACCTAAACATCACCTACACATCACCTACACATCACCTAAACATCACCTAAACATTACCTAAACATCACCTACACATCACCTACACATCACCTAAACATCACCTAAACATTACCTACACATCACCTACACATCACCTACACATCACCTAAATATCACCTACACATCACCTAAACATCACCTACACATCACCTAAACATTACCTACACATCACCTACACATCACCTACACATCACCTAAATATCACCTAAACATTACCTAAACATCACCTACACATCAGCTGAACATGACCTAAACATCACCCACACATCATCTACACATCACCTACACATCACCTACACATCACCTAAACATCACCTACACATCACCTAAACACCACCTAAACATCACATACACATCACGTACACATCACCTAAACATCACCTACACATCACCTACACATCACCTACACATCACCTAAACATCACCTACACATCACCTAAACATCACCTAAACATTACCTACACATCACCTACACATCACCTACACATCACCTAAATATCACCTACACATCACCTAAACATCGCCTACACATCACCTACACATCACCTACACATCACCTAAACATCACCTACACATCACCTACACATCACCTACACATCACCTAAACATCACTTAAACATTACCTACACATCACCTACACATCACCTACACATCACCTAAATATCACCTAAACATCACCTACACATCACTTACACATCACCTACACATCACCTACACATCACCTACACATCACCTAAATATCACCTACACATCACCTAAACATCACCTACACATCACCTAAACATCACCTAAACATTAACTACACATCATCTACACATCACCTACACATCACTTACACATCATCTACACATCACCTAAATATCACCTACACATCACCTACACATCACCTAAACATCACCTACACATCACCTACACATCATCTACACATCACCTACACATCACCTGAACATCACCTACACATCACCTAAACATCACCTACACATCACCTACACATCACCTAAACATCACCTACACATCACCTACACATTACCTAAACATCACCCACACATCATCTACACATCACCTACACATCACCTAAACATTACCTAAACATCACCTACACATCAGCTGAACATGACCTAAACATCACCCACACATCATCTACACATCACCTACACATCACCTACACATCATCTACACATCACCTAAATATCACCTACACATCACCTAAACATCACCTACACATCACCTACACATCACCTACACATCATCTACACATCACCTACACATCACCTAAACATCACCTACACATCACCTACACATCACCTGAACATCACCTACACATCACCTAAACATCACCTACACATCACCTACACATCACCTAAACATCACCTACACATCACCTACACATTACCTAAACATCACCCACACATCATCTACACATCACCTACACATCACCTAAACATTACCTAAACATCACCTACACATCACCTAAACATCACCTACACATCACCTAAACATTACCTACACATCACCTACACATCACCTACACATCACCTAAATATCACCTAAACATTACCTAAACATCACCTACACATCAGCTGAACATGACCTAAACATCACCCACACATCATCTACACATCACCTACACATCACCTACACATCACCTAAACATCACCTACACATCACCTAAACACCACCTAAACATCACATACACATCACGTACACATCACCTAAACATCACCTACACATCACCTACACATCACCTACACATCACCTAAACATCACCTACACATCACCTAAACATCACCTAAACATTACCTACACATCACCTACACATCACCTACACATCACCTAAATATCACCTACACATCACCTAAACATCGCCTACACATCACCTACACATCACCTACACATCACCTAAACATCACCTACACATCACCTACACATCACCTACACATCACCTAAACATCACTTAAACATTACCTACACATCACCTACACATCACCTACACATCACCTAAATATCACCTAAACATCACCTACACATCACTTACACATCACCTACACATCACCTACACATCACCTACACATCACCTAAATATCACCTACACATCACCTAAACATCACCTACACATCACCTAAACATCACCTAAACATTAACTACACATCATCTACACATCACCTACACATCACTTACACATCATCTACACATCACCTAAATATCACCTACACATCACCTACACATCACCTAAACATCACCTACACATCACCTACACATCATCTACACATCACCTACACATCACCTGAACATCACCTACACATCACCTAAACATCACCTACACATCACCTACACATCACCTAAACATCACCTACACATCACCTACACATTACCTAAACATCACCCACACATCATCTACACATCACCTACACATCACCTAAACATTACCTAAACATCACCTACACATCAGCTGAACATGACCTAAACATCACCCACACATCATCTACACATCACCTACACATCACCTACACATCATCTACACATCACCTAAATATCACCTACACATCACCTAAACATCACCTACACATCACCTACACATCACCTACACATCATCTACACATCACCTACACATCACCTAAACATCACCTACACATCACCTACACATCACCTGAACATCACCTACACATCACCTAAACATCACCTACACATCACCTACACATCACCTAAACATCACCTACACATCACCTACACATTACCTAAACATCACCCACACATCATCTACACATCACCTACACATCACCTAAACATTACCTAAACATCACCTACACATCACCTACACATCAGCTGAACATTATTTTAATATTATTGATTTTCTTGATTGATTATCTAGTTTTGGTCTTCTTATGCATTGTTTGCATTTTCCTTTTAAACGGTTTGTGTATTCTTACTGTTTGACACTTTGGTCACTACTTATTGATTTTAACGTGCTTTATAAATAAAGTTGGCTTTGCTTCTACAAGCTGAACATAAACATTAACCAATCAGATTCACATATCCTGAAATTATCACTGTGTGTGTATGTGTTTTTGTATGTGTGTGTGTGTGTGTGTGTGTGTGTGTATATTTGTGTGTGTGTGTATGTGTTTGTGCCTGTTACTTGTGCATACAGGTGAGGAAGAGGAGGAGGAACTTCATGGTAAACTGGAGGAAGATCGTTTTCTCTTCTCATTGGAAAATGACTCTGCAGCCTGCGACGTCCTCGACCTGCGAGAGGTTCTGTCGGTCTTCCTCAAAGATGGGTAAGTTAGTAAGACTAAAACTATACCAGAAACTGAAACCTGAGTGATCAATGGATTTTATCATTGATGAACAAATAGTTGAAAATTATTTACAAAATTACCAACTGAACAAATTTTATAACCCGAAAATTGACTAACCAATAAAACCCACCATTCATCAACTAAATAACCAGACAGACAAACAAACAATCGAACAGGCAGCCAGTTAAACCAATCAACCATTTAACCAGTTGATCAATTAAGCCCATGACCAAAGCAACTAATTAACCAGCCAACCAACCCATCAGGTTTTATTTCTGCATCATTTTCAGACCATCTGAAGGACCAGGACAAAAGTTCATAAGAAAGGCTCTAAAAAAACCTAAATAGGTTGTATATAAAGAGTTAAATCTGCCTGTCGGACCTCAAACATCGATCAGATAAAGTAAACAAATGTTTCCTTAAGTCCTGGACAGAAAAAGAGAAAAGTCAGATGGAGAGAAGTTGGGATGAAAACCTGAAACAAATTTAGTTGGGATTTATTAAACTTCACATATTATGTGTGACATTAAATAAATCTGAAATCTCCAGCATTTTCATTTCCATGGTAACAATCCATACATGTCCTTCCTGAACCGATGATGCCTAAGCCCCTCCTCTCCCTTAACCTGCCTGCTGAAGCTCCGCCCACAGCTGCAACGGTGTTCAGGATGCAAATGCTACTGAGCATGCTCCATGTCCTCCCAGTTTATTGCCACCTACAGGCCTGTCAGATACACAGAGTTTTCAGTGGTTTAAATGGAGTTTGGAGACAGATCTTTTTTAAAAAATGAAACCATGATGGGATCATTTTCTATTTAGTTCCTTCTTTTTTCTGCAGAAACATTCATCAGTTTGAGATGGTGACACTGAGCGATCAGCTGATCTGTGATGCTGACAACAAAGAGACACTGCTTAATCACCTGGTCCACATCCTGAAGGTAAATGTTCTGGTTTAAGTCCTAGGGCTTGGTTCTGGTTTTAGTTCTGATATTTAGTTCAGAAACTTCCTACAGATTCAACCGATATCACTGCCGATCAGGTCTCTAATCACACTCTTTGTTTCCAGGTGATTCTTCCTAAGGGCGTGTCTTATGCAGAAGTGGGCGGGGCTTCAGCTGTCAGTAAAGTGTGTATGGTTGAAGTGGGAGGATCCTCGAACCAGTCGGACGCCTGGTTGTTACTGTGGGAGGATGGAATCAGCGTTCATCCTGTCAACAGACACTCACAGCAACCTCTAAGGATCGAACTGAGCGCACTCAGTCACCATGGTAACACTTTATTTTCTCATCTTACACCCTGTTACAGGTGGTAAAATGAACATCAGCTTCACAGTCTGAATTTAGGCAGAATGAACATCCAATAAAGAGGGATAAAGATGAAGAAAGAAATATGGTCTTGATGTTCATTCAGATGATGGTTTGTTTTTATGCAGATGACATCCAGCTGTGTTCAGGTGGTCTGTTGATATGATAATGAGGTCATAATGAGGCAATAACAAACGTTCTGCTGAGTTACAAAAACACGTTTTCGCTGTATTAACACACAACTGAAAAAATGTATTACATCCAAAGTGATGACAAACCAGAACCAGTCTGAATTTATTTCCTCCTTCAGAAATGGATCCATCAGAAAACATCATCACCATGGTAACCACAGACAGGTGAGTATAAGGACAGTTTTCAGGCTTGCTGCTTCCTGATTGGCTGAGCCTTCACCAGATAAAATCCTGTCACTTCTTTCATCAGGACTGTGTCACTTCGCTTTGAAGAGCTGCGCAGCTGTAACACTTGGTTCAGCCACCTGCAGAAAGCTCTCACCAATCACAGCCCAGCTTTACAGCGACCTCCAGCAGCCAATCAAAGCTCTTCTCGTCAGTCTTTATACCCGGTGATTGACGCAGGGTTCAGAGGTTCTGTACCGCCGGCCATCGAACGCTGCATCTCCCACATAACCACCTATGGTGAGTTAAATCATTGAAACTACTGGACAGAGGATCAGGGGGTTCAGAGGGGTCCGATAGCTGAAGGTTCTTCGTCCTGAACCCAAACTGGGAGCCATTTCTGCAGAGGGTGGTCCGATAGGTGAAGGTTTTGCCTTCCATTCTACTTTTAGAACCTCTAGGAACCTCCAGCAAATCTGCAGTCTGAGTGAAGCTCTGATGGAAAAATCTGGAACTTAGACGAGAAGATTAAACTGGAGAAATATGGAATGGATGGATGGGTTGATGGATGGAAGATGGATGGATGAATGACCAGTTCATTGACCAGTCACAAACCATTAACTGATCCCGGTCTCCTGTAACTGGGACTGTACAGGAAGCAGAACAGGATGGAACACACTGACCAATCCGGTCAGAGTATCATGGTGAAGCAGCCTGTTGTCATGGAAACAGCGGTGGGTGGGGCTTACAATTTGTTTTGTTTGTCAGGTCTGACGGTGGAAGGCGTGTACCGGCGCTGCGGCCTTGTTTCCAAAGTAAACCGACTGGTGGACGCCCTGATGATATCACCAAACTCCGCCCCTTTGGAGAAGGATGAGCAGGGTGTGTTGGACGCTGGCTCCGCCCTCAAACAATATGTTCGCCAGCAGCCAAGTCTGCTGCCCAGCGGACAGCAACAGCAGTGGCTGCAGGCTGCAGGTACAAGTAGGATTAGTCCATCCAGAAGGGAGGGGCTGTTCTGTTACCATGGTAACAGGTGAACATAACACTACTAGGAAATGTTCCAGTTGTTCTAGATTTTCCAGATAACTTAAAGGTTTTAGATGTTTTAACTGTTCTAGAAGTGCAATGTTCTGGATGTTCTTGATGTTTTAGATATTCTAGATGTTCCAAATGTTTTAGATGTTCTAGATTTTCTGGATGTTTAAAGTTTCAGATGTTTTTAGACTTCCAGATTTTTCAGATGCTCTCAATGTTCCAGATATTCTTGAATGTCCTGATGTTCCTGATATTATAGATGTTCCAGATGTTAATAATAATAATAATTCAGAGGTTCTAGGTGTTTTAAGTTCTGGATGTTCTCAGTTTTCCAGATATTTTTTATCTTCTCTGTATGTTAGATATTCTAGATGTTCCAAATGTTCTAGCTGTTCTGGATCTTCAATGTTTCAAATGTACTAGATCTTCTAGATGTTTGAGCTGTTTTATTATGTCTAGCTGTTGTAGATTTTCCAGATTTTCCTGATGTTCTCAGTGTTCCAGATGTTCTGGGTGTTTCAGATGTTTTAGTTTTTCCAGATGTTCTCAATGTTCCAGAACTTCCTGATATTCTGGATGTTCCAGATGTTCTAGCTCTTCTAAATTTTCACACGTTCTAAATGTTCCAGTCTGCCTTTTTCTCTCTCAGGGATTCCGGATGAACGCAGCAGGTTTAAAGAATACAGACGGTTGCTACGGCAACTTCCTGATGACAACAGAGCTACGCTGAATGCTCTGTTTGGACACTTCTACATGTAATGAACACACACACACGTTTTACACACCAACATTCAGCATGATAATCACCTGTCAATTGACTCCGCCCCCTCTGTCTCAGGATTCAAGTGTTCTCTCAGGTAAACAAGATGTCGGCTCACAACCTGGCTGTGGTTCTGGTTCCGTCTGTCTTCCAGTTGATGAACCAGGACCTGATCCAACTCACTAAAGAGTTCATCATCCACCACACGCTGCTGTTCCTGGTGAGTGAGCACACCTGCGGTGTGGGTCAGGTTTTACGTAGTCCAGTTTTATCAGGGTGAGGTTCTACATAGTCCAGTTTTATCAGTGTCCGGTTCTACCTGGTCCAGTTTTATCAGGGTCAGGTTCTACCTGGTCCAGCTATATCAGGATCCAGTTCTACATAGTCCAGTTTTATTAGTGTCCGGTTCTACCTGGTCCAGCTATATCAGGATCCAGTTCTACATAGTCCAGTTTTATTAGTGTCCGGTTCTACCTGGTCCAGTTTTATCAGGGTCAGGTTCTACCTGGTCCAGCTATATCAGGATTCAGTTCTACCTGGTCCAGTTTTATCAGTGTCTAGTTCTACCTGGTCCAGCTATATCAGGATTCAGTTCTACATAGTCCAGTTTTATCAGTGTCCGGTTCTACCTGGTCCAGTTTTATCAGGGTCAGGTTCTACCTGGTCCAGCTATATCAGGATTCAGTTCTACCTGGTCCAGTTTTATCAGGGTCAGGTTCTACCTGGTCCAGCTATATCAGGATTCAGTTGTACCTGGTCCAGTTTTTTCAGGGTCCGGTTCTACCTGGATTCAGTTTTATCAGGGTCCGGTTCTACCTGGTCCAGTTTTATCAGGGTGAGGTTCTACCTGATCCAGCTTTATCAGGGTCAGGGTCTACATGGTCCAGCTATATCAGGATTCAGTTGTACCTGATCCAGTTTTATCAGGGTCAGGTTCTACCTGATCCAGTTTTATCAGGGTCAGGTTCTACCTGATCCAGCTTTATCAGGGTCAGGTTCTACATGGTTCTGCGATATAACAGGATTCAGTTGTACCTGATCTAGTTTTTTCAGGGTCAGGTTCTACCTGGTCCAGTTTAATCAGGGTCCAGTTCTATGAGGATCCAGATTTAGTTGTGTCCAGTTCTGCCAGAGTCCAGTTCTTCCTGGATCTAGTTTTATCAGTGTCTAGTTCTAGCTGGACCATGATAAAGGTCCAGTTCTACCTGTGGTTTGGGTCTCCATCCTGGTGAAACCGTTTTCTCTCTGACTTGCTGTGATGAAGATGAGGATGAAGGTGGACTCTGTGGTTCTGATCCCTTTGTTTGCCTGCAGACACCAGAAGGAGAGCAGAGGAAGGACGATGATGAGGAGGTCACCGTCCTCTGATGAAGATGGACTTGTGGTTCCTGGTCTCCTTGAGCTGATTGTAGAACTTTTTACTTCCTTCAGGCTGCCTCTGGTTCTGGGTATTGGTTCTGATCCAAACTGAAATGATTGCCTTTATTCTTAAGATCAATAAATGAGGTTTTGGTGTTTTCTGTGGTACTGGCGCCCCCTGCTGGTGGCTGTGCATCTGGTTCTTTATTACTACTGAGGTTCTTCAGCCAGAAAAGACACACATGTTGTTCTCCTGGTTCCAGTTTGGACCCAACTGGGATTTGGTTCTAGCTGAGAAATAAGATTCAGTTTTCTGAATTTTTTTTCTCCAGTTTATGTATTTGGACCCTGCAGGCTAATAAATTTTAATAAAATATGAGTAAACATGAAGGATTGAAGCATAACGTTCATTTCCTCATTAAACCAAGTGTTTTTAAATTAATCCGGTTAGAAAAACTCCAAAACTTCTGCTTGAAACAATGAAACAAAGAAAAGATGCAGTTTTCTCTTTTCTTTTATAAAACCCGTCCATGGGGTTGAGAGTTGTGGGACAGGTAATAGTTGTGGGACAGGTATGAGATGTGGGACAGGTAATAGTTGTGGGACAGGTATGAGATGTGGGACATGTAAGAGACTGGTTGGGTAATGAGACGTACAAAATCCTAGAATAAATGAAGGTTTCAGAAGTTCAGAAGATGAAAAAAGACTAGGTTTTACTAGATTATATGGGGGTGGGGGTGATTGGGTGTAGGATCTAAAACAACAGCAGGGAACTTCCTTTCAGGAGCAGCATGGAGCTCCACCTCGTCCAGACAGATGTTAGACTGTCTTCCCTTCAGACAAGGTTTGATGAAGGTCACTGTTTCTCAGCCATTAAGCAGGAGGCCGGCGATGGATCGAAGATCATCTGCGTCTTCTTGTTTCGAAGTTATTTTGGTTTAAATTTCTTAGACAGAGTCTTTGTCCGGGTCCAGGTCAGAGTCTTTTTCCAGGTCCAGGTCAGAGTCTTTGTCTGGGTCCAGATCAGAGTCTTTGTCCTTGTCCAGGTCAGAGTCTTTGTCCAGGTCCAGGTCAGAGTCTTTGTCCGGGTCCAGATCAGAGTCTTTGTCCTTGTCCAGGTCCAGGTCAGAGTCTTTGTCCGGGTCCTTTCAAACTGGAGGTTAAATGGAATTCAGGTTGATCAGACACACCGTCTCGGAGCTTCTCCGTGGTCACTGTCCTGCCGACAACGCCAAATTGTTGTAGAAAAATGACCGAGTCTGGAATGCGTAAAAAATGAGAACACACAATATGAAGATGTGTGTGGGTTAACAATAATAAATGAATAAAGGAAATGGACGTGTGATTATTATATATAAGTATTAGTATATATAAGTGATTACCATATGCAGCAAACGTACTTCCACACATTACAGATATTCTCTCTCTGAAGAAGCCACCAGGCTGAAAGCTTTCTTCCCTAAGATGGTGTTTCCTGTTGCACTCTTTCCAGATCCAGTTTTCCCAACAAGCACCATCCGGACCTCTGGTCCCGCCACACCTGCTGGACAGTATTAGATGTTAATGATCACCATTGTTGTAGCAGCTGTTAGGATGAGTTTCCTCTACTCTGTCTCTCTCAGCAGAAACTATAATTACAATTTTCTGCTGAAACCTTGAAACACAGCAGACCGACTGATCAGCTCCTTTTAGAGGAGGACTCGGCGGGAGAGAGGATTGAACTTTCGAGGTTGCTGCTTCTAAACTGTGAAGACCCAGTTTTTATGATCTGGCACCAGACTCTGGCTTTCTTGTTTTTATTGTTGTTTTTAGTGTTTTAATTTTCATGGTTTTACTGCTTTCTTTCAGTTTTTACTTTGTATTTTCTTTCATTTTAAAATTTGTGATTCTATGCTGTTCAGCACTTCGTTCAACTGTTAAAGTTCTCTATAAATAAAGTTAAGCTGAAAACGTCGTAGGTAGTAAAGTATGGGGTTATAACGATGACAGCTCCTATTGGTACTGAAAATAAAATTTGGCTTTGAGAAATTTATATTTAAAATAAAATAGGAAAACTGGCGTTACATTAGGATGAAAAATTAGCATTTCAATTCAAACAGTTGACTGTTTTTACTAGTTAACATCATTTCTTTACGCTCAGTTGTCTTTCAATGATGTGATTTTCAGTTTGGACTCTATCACTGGTTGTGGGTGGAGGGGGCTGGTTTGAGGGGCTACAGTGGTACTGTAACCAATATATTATACATTGAAATGAATCATAATTTACTTTAGAGCTATTGCATGCACGTTTGTAAACCCTTTTCAGTGTCAAATTGTGATGGTGGGCTTAACTAAAGGTGCTGAAATGTGAATATGTTCCAAAATGGTTACAATTCTTTGGACTTTAACTACATTATTCTCTAATGTGATGGTTTTAGATAAACAAAATAATTATTGAAGGATGTCCCAACATGGAGGGTGTGGAGGGTTGGTTGTTGCTTAGGTCTTTTTTGTTTTTTTGTTTGGTTTTTGCCTGGATTGTGCTGAAACATGCTCACTATGTATGTTTTGTATGTTGTTGTACAGCACTTTGAGCTGCACAATGTATAAAAAGATTCATTTATTAGGTGGCCATGGTCGAAGGAAACTGGTTGCAATTCCTCCTGATGTAGATTCTATACTGGAAGACTAATTCACAGCGTTTCAGGTGCTGGGAAGACCCTCTTGTACGTTGTTCCCCTTCAGTGGGACCTTGATCTAACTCCACTGCCTTCTAATGCAACTGAATTTAACCCTAGGATGCATGACCAACTGACTTGGTTCTCTTATGTTCTGGGGTCTTTTTTGACCCCAATTCATTTCCTATGGAAACTGATCCAACAGGGTTGTTAGGGTTGCAATATCTTTGTCCTGGAGGGTTGATATCATTTGACATTTCACCTATAGCTAAACAAACATGTTATATGTCATTTCATTTACAATTTTGATTTAGTTTTTTTATACTTGTTAATAAATTGAGATAATTGTCTTACTACCCCGCTTTTCACATGGGGGTCTTTTTTTACCCCAAACAAAGTAAGTCTCGTTCAGGAACAGGAACCTGAATACATAATCAGGTATAAATCATCAGATACACCTGATGATGCAGTTGAGGCTGTCAGGAATATATTACAAGTGCACAGAAGACCAGTGACAGACGTCACTGTCAGAGTCAGAGAGACAGAAGTCACTCAGGAAGATTTTTTCCACAGCAAGACCTGATAATCATGTAAGTACTGTATTATATTATAATTCATTTATAATTCTATGTGTCATCGGCTTAGCTAAGCTTGTTAGCTAGCTAACAACTAAGCTACCTAGCTAGGTAAGTAGCTAACTAAGCTAGCTAGGTAGCTAAGCTAGCTATAGCTAGCTGCTATAGCTAGCTAGGTAGCCTTACCATGTGCTGAAACCCTCAGAAAAATCTATTGGAATATTCAGAAGACCTGACTATTGACTATTGTGTGAATATATAAAACATGTCTAGCAATCCTGTGCTATGACAATACCAAATAACAAAATATCCCTTTTAGATTTTCTCATCTACGGTGTCATGGCTGCAAGGTTCACTGTTGAAGAGGCCCGCCAAATGGTGCTAGATAGAGACGATGGACAGGCTGTTATGGGGTTAGACTCAGGAAGAGAGGTGACAGGTAAGGAGAGGTGACAGGTAGGTGACGCTGGTGGCAGGTAAGTGACGCTAATGCTGTAGGTGACGTAGTTCCGGGGGAGACGGCAGATTCAAACTAGGCGCGCCCAAACATTTCTACTTTCATTCGATTGTATTTTGTGCCAACTTAATCAAAATATTCTTTAAAGTAGGACTATAGTGTCTTTAAAAGGTACACTCTGGAGCACAGCGGGGAGGATTTGGCCAGCCTGACAGATTTTATAGATCGTTGTTACGACAGAATCGTCATGGGGAAACCGAACAACACGTCCACCCCCTCCACCTCATCTAAATCCAAGAGACAGCGAAATGAGGATTCACCTGGAGCTATTTCACCACCGGGGAACGACTCAACAGATGTTCTGATCTCTATAGATAAGAAACTCAGTAGTTTTGATGCGCGTTTGAGTCTGGTAGAAATTCTCCACAAGGAGTTCCAGGCGCTACGTGAATCATTAGAATTCAGCCAGAAGCAGGTGGAAACTCTGGCTGTAGAAAATGCTGGTCTCAGAGAGAGGGTAAAATCCCTCACCGAGGGCTTGACCCGTCTCTCGGAGGATAATAAGAAGATTAAGGAAACGGTGATCGATCTGCAGGCGCGGAGCATGAGAGAGAACCTGGTGTTTGCAGGGATTCCAGAGCAGACGGAGGAGGACCCCGAGACCACGGTGAAAAACTTCATCAAAACCCACCTGAAGCTCCCGGAGGAAACGGTGAAAAACATCTCCTTTCACAGAGTCCATCGGCTCGGCGGGAGGAAACCCGGGTCCAGCAGACCAAGACCCATAGTAGCGAAGTTCGTCAGCTTCAAACAGAAGGAGCAGGTGAAGAACCAGGGCCGCGAACTGAAGGGGACTAACTTCGGAGTAAACGACCAATATCAGAGAGAGATTCTGGACTGACGGAGAGTCCTGTTTCCCATCAGGAGGAAATCGATCGCCGATGGCGCTCGCGCTGTCATCGCGGTGGATAAACTGTTTATTAATGGACAACTGTACCGCGACCCGGACATCACTCCGTGGCTCTTCTGATCCCAGGTGCTGTAAGTCAATCTCTCCAAATGATCACTCTTAACTCGCCATTATAGATCACTGACAGTAGAACACACTGCTCGTCTCACCACAGCCTCTACACCTAGATCGATGTATTTTTTTCTGTTTCACCACTCTTCTCACTTTTCACTTTTCACTATCTTTCTATTTCACGTCTTCACTGTTAATTGTAATCCAGCTCGTAATATCAGCAGCGCATGCAGCCGGTCGAACACCGTCAGGACGCACAGCCGCACCATACATGATACATATAAACACTCGCGTTTTATGTATGAGAGAACACGCATTAAGGTAGACTACATATACGGACATTTAACATACGGACAAACGCGCGCAATCAGGCTGCATGCAAACACGCGCGAACACGCAAAAGGGGAGCACAAAGACACACGCGTCAGTAACACGCATGAAGCATTAAACCATTCACAATAACCATGTTAAAAATCGTCTGTTGGAATGTACATGGAGCCGGTTCCAGGGAGAAGAGGTTGAAGATCTTTAATAAATTACAGGAGCTGCAGGCTGACATTGTCTTACTACAAGAGACTCATTTAACAAACTCAACCATAGACCTTCTTCAAACAGCTCAGTTTCCTCATGTTTACTCAGCTTGTTATAATTCTAGGCAGAGAGGAGTAGCTACTCTTATTAATAAGAGACTAAATTTTGACATAGATAGCACAGTAGTGGATCCGGAAGGCAGATTTCTGATAACTTTATTATCTATTTGTAATATCAAATTATGTATTACCAATGTGTACGGCCCCAATGCAGATGATCCCTCCTTCTTCCACTCCCTGTTTGCTACACTCCAGAATTATTCAGATAACAGAATAGTGCTAGCTGGTGATTTTAATGTAGTCTTGACTGAACAAGATCGCTGCAGCACATCAGACAGTCATCGAGTCTGGCAGTCGTCAGAAACTATCAAACAGTACATGAAGGATTTTGGTCTTTGCGATGCTTGGCACTCTCACCATCCTAAACTAAGAGAATACACCTTCTTCTCTTCAGTTCACCACTCCTTCTCTAGAATAGATTATATTTTAAATAGTAACTCACTAATGGGCGACATTTCAGAGACTCAGATACATCCAATCAGCATCAGCGATCACGCACCAGTTTCATTCAGTCTGAGAAACAAAAATAATAAACCCATTGGTAAAAGCTGGAGATTTAACACCTCTTTATTGAAAGATCCTGAGTTTATTGATTATTTTAAAAAAGAATGGTCAATTTATATAGAAAAAAATGACATGCCTGAAACTTCAGCGTGTCTTCTTTGGGAAGCAGGAAAAGCAGTAATGCGAGGGAAAATAATTTCCTTCTCCTCACATAAGAAGAAGAAGGAAACAGCAAGAGTTTTAGAATTAGAACTCAGGATTAAATCATTGGAGGAGGCTTACCGCATTTCCCCCGAAGAGCACACAATGAATAATATAAGGAAAACTAAATTGCAGCTTAAAGAAATTATAGATAAAAAAACACAGTTTTTAGTGCAAAGACTTCGCTTGGAGAACTTTGAACATAGTAACAAATCTGGAAAGTTTTTAGCAAATCAACTAAAAACAAACAAGGAGAAAACAACAATCTCCTCTGTTAAAGATCAAGACGGAAACATCAGCCATGACCCAGACAAGATAAATGACACGTTTAGAAGCTTCTATAAAACATTATATGAATCACAGATTAATCCAACAGATGAACATATTGAACAATTTTTAAACAACATTAATCTACCAAAACTAAAAAATGAAAATAAAATAAATTTAGATGCACCTATTACTGTAGATGAACTCCACGAAGCTCTCCAACATATGCCCAACAATAAAGCCCCGGGTCCAGATGGTTACTCAGCAGAATTTTACAAGGAATTCTGGACAACGTTAGCTCCTACATTTTATAATATGTTGTTAGAAATACAGGAAAAACTAAAAATACCGCAAAATATGAAATTAGCTAATATAACACTATTGCTAAAACCAGGCAAAGACCCCACACTTCCATCCAGTTACCGTCCCATATCTTTGATAAATGTAGACCTGAAAATAATTAGTAAAGCTCTTGCCAGAAGGATAGAAAAAATAACCCCTCTTATAATACATCCGGACCAGACAGGTTTTATAAAAGGTCGACATTCATCTACTAACATGCGTAGACTAATTAACCTCATAGATTACTCTACTTTACATAATCTAGAATCCACAATCATTTCTCTAGATGCAGAAAAAGCCTTCGACAGGGTAAACTGGAAGTTTCTATTTGCAACACTAGACAAATTTGGGTTTGGATCTGCTTTCATAGAGTGGATTAAAATATTATATAATAACCCAAATGCATGTGTGAAAACCAACGATCAAACTTCTCCAAGCTTCCGCTTACAGAGAGGCACCAGACAGGGCTGTCCACTCTCCCCCTCACTTTTTGCCATTTTCATAGAGCCGTTAGCAGCTGCTATTAGACAAAATATAGAAATTAAAGGAATCCAGGGCAAAAATATAGAACATAAAATAAGTCTTTATGCAGATGATGTATTACTCTTCCTTCAGAACTCACAAACATCACTCTCTGAGACAATCACAGTTATTAATAAGTTCTCATCAATATCTGATTATTCTATTAACTGGTCTAAGACTACAGCCATGTCCATCAACTGTGACCTACAAAACATCCCTAATATCAAAATACAGACAGGAAACATTAGATATTTAGGTATAAATATTTCCCCCAGATTATCAGATTTAACAAAATTAAACTATGTTCAGCTACTAAAAACAATAGAAGATGATCTCTTACGGTGGAGGCGCTTACCCATCTCACTAATGGGGAGAGTTGCCACCATTAAGATGATGATTCTACCTAAAGTTAATTATTTATTTTCAGTGATACCCACTAAACCCTCCACCAGTTGGTTTAAATCTCTGGACTCTTTCATATCCAAGTTTCTTTGGAAAAACAAGCCGTCACGTATCAGTCTTAAAACCTTACAGCAGACTAAAGATAGAGGAGGACTGGATCTACCAAACTTTAATCACTACTTTATAGCTAACAGGCTGCAGTACATCTCAAAGTGGCTCAAACCCAGTTATCTGGATGAGCCGTGGCTAGATGGGGAGCAGGCTTTGTGTGAGGACTTAGTCATCTCTGACCTGCCGTTCATCAGCTCAACCATTAAACCATATAAGTGCTTTAAAAGCCTTAACATCCGTTTTTCCTTAATGGCTTGGTGGGAATTCTGTAAGATAACCAGATCTTCCCTCTTTCCATGTAGACTTACACCCATCTGGAACAACCCTGACATCCTGCAGAACAAAAAGATGATAAACTTCACTCAATGGAAGACTAAAGGAATACAACAGTTAGGACAGATAATAGAAAATGGAAACTTTGTATCTTTCAACACAATTGTCTCACAGTATGGAATCAACAGCAATAAATTCTTAGAGTACCACCAACTAAAATCAATTATATGTAAGAAGTATACCCCTGTACAGTTAGACTTGCAGCTTCCTGTCAGAATAGCAGAATTCTTGAATCTTAATACTCCAAAATTATTATCAAAAATATATAGATTACTTGCAAAGCTAGAAGACAGGATATCTCTCCCAACTTCAAAATGGGAAGATGATTTATCTAATAACTTTGATCAGAAAAGATGGTCACAAATATGTTTAAACACGTTTAAAATGACTCAGAATTCAAATATACAACTAATACAATTCAAAATTCTCCATCGAACTCATTATACAGGACACAGGATGTTCAGGATGGGCCTTTCACCATCAGATATCTGCCCACACTGCTCTGAGAACACTTCTGATAGCTACATCCATGCGCTGTGGTCCTGCACACCTGTCCAAAGGTTCTGGATTAAGGTGTGTGAAGATCTCTCAAAATGGTTTAAAACCAGTTTTTCTGCAAACCCCACACTTTGCCTACTGGGCGACCTGGGTGACACTAACATAGGAATACACTCCATAAACTTGGTCCTCGCAGTCTTATGCATCGCAAAGAAAACTATTCTTGTGAACTGGAAAGATAAGAATAATTTGTCTATCCAGCAGTTTAGAAATCTCCTGTTAGATCACATCAGCATTGAGACAATGTCTGCCTCCTCCAGGAACCAATCAGATGACTTTCATTCCCTCTGGTCCCCTGTGACTGGCTACATCACCTAATGTAGGTGGAGGATTGCGGCTTCGCTTGGATGGGGGTGGATATGGGTGGGGGGTCCCTGGTGGCTTCGGGTCTCCGGTTGTCTCCTGGGTGGGGATCTCGGCTGCTCCGCTGCTGGGTTGGCTGGGGGTTCCGGTCTGGGCGGGCGGCATTGGGTGGGCCCCGGGGTGGGGCTGCCTCGTGGCGGTGGGGGGTGGCTGCCGGGGTGCCTGGGTCGGTGTCCGTCGGCCCCTGGCCGGGTGGCCGGTCGGGCCCGGGGTGGGCCGGGTGGGGGCCCCGGGCTCTGGGGTGTCAGGTCTCCCCCCTCTCCTGGGGGTGGGGGGTCTGCCGCTGCTGGGGGGGGCTGGGCCCGTCCGGATGTGCCGTGCCGGGGGTTGGTCCGTGCCCTGGTGCTTGGTCGCAGCCCCGGAACCTGGGTGGGGGTGTGTTTGTATATAGGTGGGTGTGTGTGTGTGTGTGTCCGTAGGTATGCTGGTGTGTGGGTGGGTGTAGAGGGATGTGTGTGCTGTATGTGTGTGTGAGTGTGTATGAAGGTCTAGGTGTGTGCGTGTATGTGTGTGTGAGTGGTGTGCGGGTGTGTGTGTGGAGGTCTATGTGGGATGTGTGTGTGGGTGTGTGTGAAGGTGTGTATATATGAGTGTGTGCACGTGGAGGTCGAGGTGTGTGTGGAGGAGTGAAGGAGTGGGTGGAGGCGTAAGTATGTATGGAGGTGCTTGTGTGTATATGCAGGTATGTATGTGAGTGCGTGTGTAGTGGTGTATGTGTATGGAGGGGTATGAGAGTGTGTGTGTATGTGGGCACCGGTGTGTGTGTTTATAGGTATGTGCGTGAAGTGTGTGTGTGGAGGTATGTGCACGTATTGAGGTGTTGGTGTATAGAGGTGTGTGAGAGGGTGTGTGAGTGGCTGGGGGAAAAAAAAAAAAAAAAAAAAAAAAAAGAGTGTGTGTGTGTTTGCAGGGGGTTAGGACGTGTCCTCTGGGGGGCGCCCTGGCCGGGTGTTGGGGGCGTGGGCCTGGGGTTCCCTTCCTTTGCCTCGCCCCCCTCCCACTCAGAAAGAGGAAAGTGGCCCCTTGGGCTGGTGGCTGGCCCCTGGGGGGGTTCGTGGCGTGCCTGGGTTGGGGTGCCTGCTCCGGGCCTGTGACGCCCTTCGGGGCCGGCGGGGGACGGGGGCGCCCTAAGCCACTGGCTGGTCGTCTTCCAGGGGGGAGGCTTACTCCCCTCTGGACCTACATCTCCTGACCCCTCCCCTCCCCCACTCTTCACTACATACACAGGTAGGGCTGTGGGAGGTGTGCTTGTTGCGCTGGGCGGGGCAGGGGGGTCATCATAGTGGCCCCGTTGCTTCACCGAGCGGCAGCATGCCTCCCAGCTTTTAATTCCACTTAGTCACTGAGCACAAATAACATTTGCAACATACGAACACGTTTTGGGGGGTGGAACATGCGAGGTCAGGTGGGTGGGACTGCTCAGGTGGCCCCGCCCCCTCCTCAATGCAGTTACTGCCCCCCAATTTTAACCCTCTTTTTTTAATTGCAAACAGCACATAATATATTCCATCACTAGTGGGGGAGGGAGGGGGGATGGGGTCTTCAAGCGCCCCTGTCTCCATGGATGGCCCGGGGGCAGGGCGGGCCGGGTGGCATGTCGCGTTGGCCCGGGGCGTAGGCGGGCTGTCCCGGGGGGTTTTGGCTGGAAGGTGCTGTTTTGGGGGTGGGGAGTGGGGGGGCGGGGGCGGGGTGGGGGGGTGGGGGCCTGGCTCGTGTCTCCTCGCCTCCTGGCTGGGGCTGTCCCCCCGTGGCGTGGGGTGGCGGGAGGATGGTGGTGGGGGGATGGTGTGTGGGAGGGAGAGTGGTGTGGGTGTGGGGGGATGGGTGGTGGAGGGATGGTGTGTGGGAGGGTGGGGTGTGTGGAGGTGGATGCGTGGTGTGTGGGAGGGGGGGTGGTGTGGGTGTGGGAGGATGGATGGTGGAGGGATGATGTATGTGTGGGAGGATGGGGTATGTGTGGGAGAATGTATGGTGCAGGGATGGGGGAGTGTGTGGGAGGATGGATGGTGGAAGGATGGTGTGTGTGCGGGAGGATGGATGGTGTATGGGAGGGAGGATGGTGTGTGTGTGGGGGAGTGGTGTATGTTTGGGAGAGTGGGTGAAGGAGGGGTGGTGTGTGTGTGTTGGGGGGGGTGGTGTGTGGGTGGGAGAGTGGTGTGGGTGTGGGGGGATGGGTGG
Source organism: Melanotaenia boesemani (assembly GCF_017639745.1). Taxonomy (NCBI): domain Eukaryota; kingdom Metazoa; phylum Chordata; class Actinopteri; order Atheriniformes; family Melanotaeniidae; genus Melanotaenia; species Melanotaenia boesemani. The sequence goes on from NC_055696.1 coordinate 33,858,565, forward strand.
TGGAGGGATGGTGTGTGGGAGGGTGGGGTGTGTGGAGGTGGATGCGTGGTGTGTGGGAGGGGGGGTGGTGTGGGTGTGGGAGGATGAATGGTGGAGGGATGATGTATGTGTGGGAGGATGGGGTATGTGTGGGAGAATGTATGGTGCAGGGATGGGGGAGTGTGTGGGAGGATGGATGGTGTATGGGAGGGAGGATGGTGTGTGTGTGTGTTGGTCTGGGGGGGGGCAGGACTGGTTCTCGGGGTGTGCGGCTGGGCGCTGGGGTGTGGGGCTGGCCTCTGGTGGTGGCCGTCTGGGCGGGCCGGGTCCCCCCGGGTGGCGTGCTGGCCCTCGGCCTGTTGGGGGGGGGGGGGGGGTCCCTGCACTCCTGGGCCCGGGCCCTCTGCCCCGTCTGTCCCGGGCGGCCGGTGCCCGGGGGGGTCGGGGACTGCTGGCCTCGGCCTGCCGGGGCCGGTGCCCTGTGTCCGCGGGGCGGCTCCTGCTGGGGTCTGCGGGGGGGGCTGGTGGCCTGGGTCTCGGGACCGCTGGCCTGACTCTGGCCTCTGTTCAAGTGAGGTGGCATCTGCATGATCACTCTGCATGGTCACTCCTTCCTGAACATCTCCACACAGTCTTTGCGTCGCCGTGTGGCCGAGTTCTCCAACACATCCACACAGGTTTCTCTGCGCGTGTTCTTGAATACAGCAGTTTCACTTATATCTATTATCATATTTTTTTTCTTTTTTTTATTATTTCTGTTCTTATTATTATTATTATTACTCTTACTCTTATTATTATTATTGTTACTATTATCAACTAGTTGTGTAATGACCTACTGGCCAGGATGATCTTAGCTATATATGTTGCAAGTAGTATGGATTACATGGTTTTCTGTATAATGTTTTAAGTCCCCACCCGCACTCCCCACACCCTTTCTGTCCCTCTCTCTCCCCTCCCTCTTCTCTCTACTTTCTTTTCTCTCTCTCTCTCTCTGTCCCCTCCGGTCGAGTCCAGCATTAAGAGTCTGATTTAATAAAGTTTCTCATGTCATCAAGAGGGACTTTATACATGTAGTATAAATCCCTGCTTGATAGAGTAAAATTGCCCAGCACCAGACGGCAGCCAGACAATCATTCTGTTTGCAACGACGCTGGACAAGACAGGTTTAAAAAAAAAAAAAAAAAAAAAAAAAAAAAAAAAAAAAAAAAAGACTCAGGATCAGAACTCTCTGACGACGAGGACCCAGACTACCAGCCACCAGCCATTCAACCTCAATCATCAGACACAGGGGAATCCCCTGACTCTTCAGAAGAAGAAGAAAATGAGGTCCAAAGTACCAACCGGATGAGCAAGAAGGGCTCCTACTGGAGTGAGAATCCTCCCCCTCAGACTAGAACACCAAGCCACAATTTGCTCATAACCCGACCAGGCCCAGCACGGGGGGTGACCACGACATCACCCAGAGAAGCATGGGAGCTCTTCCTCAGTGAGGAAATACTTCTACAGGTGATAAAAGGCACAAATGTGGAGGGCCAGAGAATCGCCGACACTAGAGGGAAGGCATGGCTAAAAGTTGACCAACTTGAACTAAAAGCTTGGATTGGACTCTGCATTCTCTCTGGAAGTGAGAAGAGCTGGGATGTGGCTGTTCGTGAGCTGTTTGGAAGTCCTTTCCAGAATCCCATGTACAAAGCCACCATGTCAATCAATCGGTTTGAAGATATCCGCCGTGCCCTGCGATTCGATGACAAGAGGACCAGACCCGCACGGCTGGCAACCGACCACATGGCAGCCTTTCGGGATATATGGGAGATGTTCTTGGTCAACTGCAGGCGGCGATTCATCCCAAATGATTGTGTGACTGTGGATGAACAGCTTGTCCCATTCAGGGGGAGGTGCAAGTTTTTGTAGTATATGCCAAGCAAGCCCGCCAAGTATGGCATCAAAATTTTTTGGGTTTGTGATGCCCGCGTCCCCTACGCTATCGATGCAAAGGTTTATACAGGGCGTCAACCAGGAGATGAAGTGCAAAAGAATCTGGGAGAAAAAATTGTAAAAGAGTTGTGCAGTGCACTCCGACACACTGGCCGCAACATAACGATGGACAACTTTTTCACCACTATACCTCTTGCACAGGAGCTCCTCGAAAGTGGTCTCACAATTGTGGGGACTCTTCGTCAGAACAAACCAGACATCCCAGCTGTGATGAAGGCTTCAAGGACCCGAAAGCTCTACAGCACAGAATTTGGTTTCAATGGCAACGTCACCATGGCCAGCTATGTGAGAAAGAAAGGAAAGGTTGTTGTCCTCCTGAGCACAATGCACCACAACAAAATGCTGGACGAAAACAGTGAAAAAAAGAAACCAGAAATCATCACCTTCTACAACAAAAGCAAAGGAGGTGTTGACCTTGTCGACCAGATGGTTGGCACCTACACCTGCAAACGCCAAACCCAGAGGTGGCCCATGGTACTGTGGTACAATATGCTCGATGTCGCCACCCTGAATGCATACAGCATATTCAAAGCCCAGCACCCTAATGACAAGGGAGGGATCCCTGAACGACGGCTCTTTCTGAGAGAGCTCTCAAGGGAGCTCATCCTCCCACAGATGCAACGGCGACTTGAAGGCAATGGATCCCTGAACAGCACAATCATTGATGCAATGCAAAGGTGTGGGGTGGCAAGAGTCACACCGCAGCAGGACAGAGGACAACCATTGAAGAGAAAGAGGTGTCAGCTCTGCCCACGAGACAAAGATAACAAAGTCAGCACTAGATGTAAGAAGTGCGATACAGCAGTGTGTAAGGATCACAGCCAGAAAACAGTTGTCTGTCAGAAATGTGAAGCGTGAGGAGACTGACTGACACACACACACGGGGTATCCTATGTCTGTCACCTGTTACAAACAAAGTTATCACACATACAGTATGTTTGTTCTTTGTCATGTTCTGTGTAACATTGGTTTTGTTCTATTGAATTACCTGTGACACAACCGTACATACAAACACGCATGTTACAAATATTCTGTGTAACATTGTTCTTTTTCAAGGAAATTACTCACTTCCAATTGTTGAGTGTATAAGAGAATTTAAAATAAACATTTTTCAGACATAAAAGCATTCTTGTGAAATCTAACTATGACATTCTGATGAGCTGTGAGACTCACAACCAAAGTTGCTAAAAAAGACCCCTACATGCATTCAAGGGATAATTTAGAATGTTCAATTGATTAGTATAAAAAACATGTCATTTGAGGATTAGCTGGAGTATGAAACAACACAATTTTTCCATTTCAAAGATATTGCAAGAGAAAGACCTCTCGGGGTCAAAAAAGACCCCAACATGCATCCTAGGGTTAAAAATATGCCAAAAGCTGCGTGCCAAGTCTGCAAAGAGAGCATGCCTTTACATATTCTAGCTCTTCATGTCGAGGACTGCATGGAGCATCCATCTACACCGGAGGAGGAGGATGAGGTGAATCCATACCTCTTATAATGTGAAACGTGTGTTAATGACTGTTTATACACATACCTGGGCTTTAAAGTGCAATTCACAACATAGCTCAATCAGTGTTTTGTCCATGTTTCTACTTCACATACATAATACACAATTACCCAAATAGTACAGTTAAAGGTTTCGATCTACTCATTCAAAGAACATGGGTAGATGTGTCCAAACCTTTGACTGGTACTGGATATAATTCTGTACATTTTTCTGACTTGACTGACAGGTTTTTAAAAACAAAATGTATTATTATAAAGATCATGTATGCATTTTAATATTTGAGCAATGGCTTTAACAACCACAGAACATTTTTATCACACAGAAAAACACAATTAAGTCTAAAGAAGAAAACGTGTAAGGCTTAACATTGTCTGTCAAAGTTAATTGTGTTTTTAAAGAAATGTCATTCATCTCAGCCATGCAACAGTCACAAAATTTCATAGTTATACTTTATTAATAATAACAGTATGTGTTATTTTATATTATGTGTACGTTCTAGGACTGGCAGAGTGATGTCGGTCATTAACTCATCATTTGTGAACAAAGAGTCCAGTAGCCTGGAACAGGTATTATCAAATATCTCCATCATCCTGCAGTTTCATATATTTCCATTTTCTTTGCAGTTCATTAAAAATGTTGTACGGTATGACGTCTGCAGGACGGGAGGGAACGCCCGGTTTGTCTTTGCAGTTTTCCATGGAGTGAGATTGTGAGATTAGAAAAGTTCTCTCAGCAGTTTTCAGCTGGTTTCCTGCATGTTGCAGCTCTATTCTCTTTTCTCTATATAGTCGTTACTGGAGTGAAATTAATTTATATATAATGTGTAATTTCTTCTCATTCTTTGGTTTATTTAGTGACAGAGAAATGTAAGGCTTGTTACTGCTGAGTTACATGTTATACTTGAGGCTTATAAATGAAATATTTTTCAGCTTTCTCAGTCAAAAAATACTAAAATGGCTTAATATCTTCACGCAATGTGTTTCAGATTTGCATAAACCCCAGCGCACACTATGGTCCTCAAAGTGTTTTCTTCTATTACTATTGCTTACTTTCAAGTTTAGCAACTTGAATGTTTTCATTAGTGAAGATGATGTGCTCCAGTGGCTTGCAGGACAAGCAGAAATTTTAAGGTTTGCATCACCAGAGACGACCTTGTTCAGAGAGGCTTCCTTCAGTCAGAAGAAGGGCTCCCAGCTAACAAACTCCATGTGACTGTGATCCAAGCGGCTGGAATTGACACTGGTGCTTTAAGCAAAGAGTTTTTGACTGGTAATGTCATGTAACTTGTAACAAGCTCAGACACTGAACAGTAATGAATCAGTTCTGTGTAAATTATTGACTTGTATTACCTATCATCTTGTTTTGTGTTTAGAAATGATGCATGGTACCGAGAGACGACTGTTTGAGGGCTGTGCCAAAAAGGGAAAATGTCCAGTCGACTCCATTAGTGACCTGTGGTTTCTACAGGTTTACATTTTTTTCCTTTTTTTGTTTTTTTTTTTTGCCAGTTTTTCAACATTCTGAAGAAATTGTAATTTATTTTTACACAGGACTTCTCAAACTCGAAAGAAAGGACCATATAATCTGGTAACATGGTCACATTTTCATGTGACTATATGAACATTGTAAAAGATTTTAAGGCTGCATTTGGTATGAAAGTTTTGTACTGAGTCTACAGTCCCAGTAAAAAAGCAAATAATTTTTATCACTATGTCATGTTTCCTTTTCTTAACAGAGCGATTGTTCTGCATGCTACAATGCTTTTGTAGGGGTAAGAATGTTGAACATTTCCCAGTGAAGATGATGATGGGGTAAGAATGTTGAACATTTCCCAGTGAAGATGATGATGGGGTAAGAATGTTGAACATTTCCCAGTGAAGATGATGATGGGGTAAGAATGTTGAACATTTCCCAGTGAAGATGATGATGGGGTAAGAATGTTGAACATTTCCCAGTGAAGATGATGATGGGGTAAGAATGTTGAACATTTCCCAGTGAAGATGATGATGGGGTAAGAATGTTGAACATTTCCCAGTGAAGATGATGATGGGGTAAGAATGTTGAACATTTCCCAGTGAAGATGATGATGGGGTAAGAATGTTGAACATTTCCCAGTGAAGATGATGATGGGGTAAGAATGTTGAACATTTCCCAGTGAAGATGATGATGGGGTAAGAATGTTGAACATTTCCCAGTGAAGATGATGATGGGGTAAGAATGCTGAACATTTCCCAGTGAAGATGATGATGGGGTAAGAATGTTGAACATTTCCCAGTGAAGATGATGATGGGGTAAGAATGTTGAACATTTCCCAGTGAAGATGATGATGGGGTAAGAATGTTGAACATTTCCCAGTGAAGATGATGATGGGGTAAGAATGTTGAACATTTCCCAGTGAAGATGATGATGGGGTAAGAATGTTGAACATTTCCCAGTGAAGATGATGATGGGGTAAGAATGTTGAACATTTCCCAGTGAAGATGATGATGGGGTAAGAATGTTGAACATTTCCCAGTGAAGATGATGATGGGGTAAGAATGTTGAACATTTCCCAGTGAAGATGATGATGGGGTAAGAATGCTGAACATTTCCCAGTGAAGATGATGATGGGGTAAGAATGTTGAATATTTCCCAGTGAAGATGATGATGGGGTAAGAATGCTGAACATTTCCCAATGAAGATGATGATGGGGTAAGAATGTTGAACATTTCCCAGTGAAGATGATGATGGGGTAAGAATGTTGAACATTTCCCAGTGAAGATGATGATGGGGTAAGAATGTTGAACATTTCCCAGTGAAGATGATGATGGGGTAAGAATGTTGAACATTTCCCAGTGAAGATGATGATGGGGTAAGAATGTTGAATATTTCCCAGTGAAGATGATGATGGGGTAAGAATGTTGAATATTTCCCAGTGAAGATGATGATGGGGTAAGAATGTTGAACATTTCCCAGTGAAGATGATGATGGGGTAAGAATGCTGAACATTTCCCAGTGAAGATGATGATGGGGTAAGAATGTTGAATATTTCCCAGTGAAGATGATGATGGGGTAAGAATGTTGAATATTTCCCAGTGAAGATGATGATGGGGTAAGAATGTTGAATATTTCCCAGTGAAGATGATGATGGGGTAAGAATGTTGAACATTTCCCAGTGAAGATGATGATGGGGTAAGAATGCTGAACATTTCCCAGTGAAGATGATGATGGGGTAAGAATGTTGAACATTTCCCAGTGAAGATGATGATGGGGTAAGAATGTTGAATATTTCCCAGTGAAGATGATGATGGGGTAAGAATGCTGAACATTTCCCAGTGAAGATGATGATGGGGTAAGAATGTTGAACATTTCCCAGTGAAGATGATGATGGGGTAAGAATGCTGAACATTTCCCAGTGAAGATGATGATGGGGTAAGAATGTTGAATATTTCCCAGTGAAGATGATGATGGGGTAAGAATGTTGAACATTTCCCAGTGAAGATGATGATGGGGTAAGAATGCTGAACATTTCCCAGTGAAGATGATGATGGGGTAAGAATGTTGAACATTTCCCAGTGAAGATGATGATGGGGTAAGAATGCTGAACATTTCCCAGTGAAGATGATGATGGGGTAAGAATGTTGAATATTTCCCAGTGAAGATGATGATGGGGTAAGAATGTTGAATATTTCCCAGTGAAGATGATGATGGGGTAAGAATGTTGAATATTTCCCAGTGAAGATGATGATGGGGTAAGAATGTTGAACATTTCCCAGTGAAGATGATGATGGGGTAAGAATGTTGAATATTTCCCAGTGAAGATGATGATGGGGTAAGAATGTTGAACATTTCCCAGTGAAGATGATGATGGGGTAAGAATGCTGAACATTTCCCAGTGAAGATGATGATGGGGTAAGAATGTTGAACATTTTGTGATCTCTTTAGCTAGGATCTAAAAAAAAAGTAGCTATGAAACTGTATGATGTAATGGTATCTGTACATCAATGTCTTTTTTGTTTCTAACTTTATTTCCTTACTTTTCTGATTTTGAAACAACTACTTTTATATATATTTCTGTCAGTTAATATAAATACTGAACTGTTGGCTTTTTTCAACAATGTCCTCCAGTAGTAACTGGTTGTTGCTCTTTTTCCTTTTTCTCATTTTAGCTGGATGCTGAATAATAATGAACATCCTTGAACCTGAGCTGAGTTCAAGGTAGAGATGTGACGTTCATGAACGAATTGATTCTTTTAAACGACTCTTTTAAATGAACGATGGGAACCGATTCACAGCTGTGAGCCGTTCATTTTATATACTAATTTTTGACACTGCCTTCATCAAATCAAATCAAATTAAACTTTATTTAAAAAGCTCTTTTCATGCCATCGGCAACACAAAGTTCTTTACATGATTAAAAACATAAGAATAAAAACACTCAATGAAATCTTTCACACAGTCACACACATACGTATACACACACACACACACACATGCCAAGCCCAACCCCCCCTTCAGCTAAAAATGACTGAATGAATAAATAAGTAAATAAGAAGTAGTACAGTTGAGTAACATGAAAATAAAATAAATAACATGTGACATGTGATGTCCAACACGCTCCGTTCATGTGAAGCATCTGTGGACAGAGAGAATTGTTTGGAAACAAATACTGTGAGTTCTATCCAAAACATTTACTAGAATTTACACTGACTGCTCAGGTTTCTCCTTTTTTATCTATATTTTTCCTATAGTTCTTTAATCTTGTATAGTAGATTTTATATAGGTACATATTTTGATTGTCATTCTTATATATTGTAAAATTTTGTGAGATATTGTGAGAACGAGCCAGTCTTTTGAACGGCTCTTTGAAAGGAAAAGCTCCTCAAGATCCGGCTCCCTTGAAAGAGCCATAAATCCCATCTCTATTTCAAGGCACGCCAAAGAAAATGACATCATCAACTTCTTTCAAGACTTCCTGCAAAATATTGAAGCATCAGGTTTGAAAAGTCAATCCATTCCTGTTACTGCTGGTGACGGATTATTGTCAGTGCAAACAACAGATAAACCGCCACTTAGAAACAGATTCTTAACAGATTCTACGACAGTAGTAGTTAAAAATTTCCTCCTTTGACTCACATAAAACAACCTTTTTACATGTCATTTGATATTTTTTCTAAACAAAATGCACAAACCAGAATACACTTCCCAACAAACTGAACTGAAACAAGCGATTGAACACTGAGATAATAAACACTGAAAGAACTAAAAGCTGTTAGAATATCTGCTTTTGTGCTGTGAAATGTTTTATATAATGTATTCTAAATAAAAGGGTTAGAATTAATCAGGCAGTTAGAATAAGGATGACTTAGTCATAGACAATGTTGGCCTCTGGCAATGTTATGAGCCATTTAATATGTTTTTATTGACCAGGTCAAGATGAAGACAAAGACGGACGTGGACCTGGGACTACAGAAGAACAACCAAGAAGGACATTGGGACAGCAAATCCAGTCACTCAGAAATGTCTGTCCCAGCAGTCATGCAATGGCTGACTGGACAAAGACACAAACCCTGTCTTCCATCAGAGAGAGCAGATTTTAAAATACACGTTAGATTTGAACACCTGGACCCCACATCTGTTACCCACTTGTAAGTGCCTGCACAAATACAGTCGCTTTTCCTGCTGCACACATGAATACATGCACCGAGTTTAATGGTATCATGGCGGTAGCAATCACAATGTTTAGAGTTTGGCCGAGTGTAGGGTTGATAGTTAGAACCAACCAAATCCCGCGCAGTAATCCGGAGTAATGCTGTAGATTTCTTGGGTAAGTAAATAAAAGTCTTACAGGACTTTAACAGAATACTGAGAAAGTAGTTCATGAACATATTAACTAACACTGATGAGTTCATTCATGACATTTAATATTTTTTTGATTTACAGAAAATTACTGATGCAGCTGATGTTACAGTTAAAGTTTGATTTGTACAAGAACAGCTTCTGTTTGTTTTCTGATCACTTTTGAAAAATCCTATTGAGGACTTTTTTTTCAAATACCATTGTTTATGAGAGGTTTCAAAATCTCAAACATTTTCTGACATGTTGTAATAGTATTTTTCCACGACCAGAAATTTTATGTCCTGTGTCAGAGCGTCAGAACTTTTGTTGTTGAAGTGAAAAACATGGTTGCAGTTGAATAAAAGAGTATTTCACTTTTGAAAGGATGCCAGTAAATTGATTTGAGCATTTAAGACATGACATTTCAAACATGTTAAATTCTTTCAAATTACAAAATCATGAATGCCTCTCCAACAGGATGTGTGAATATTACATAATTCATGTGCTAAGGATATTTGATGACATTTTAAATACTTGTGCATGCAATTCTCTATAACAAACAAGAAAAATACTTAATACTACATGAACACTCCTACAGCTTTTGAAAGGCAAACATCTCTTCCAAGAGGACTTTCTTGTTTCTATACTGCACTGTTAAAACATTTAACACAAATAAAAGCATTTACTAAGCACCTCGCTTACGCTACAGAGAGTGTGTCATGATGTGTTTCTGGATGTGACATTACATAGTTTAGTACAGCTTGGTGGAGGTCCCCTCCATTGTCGAGGGAAGGTGGATTAATGGCCGCCCTCGGTCTTGCCATGGTCTGTGGTACCAAAGGGCACTGGACTGGTGGCAGGATCACCCCACCAGCACTCTGCTCTCAAGCAGTCAAGGTCCAAGATTGCATGTTCCTGAATGTCCCGAAGGAGGGATAAATTATGTTGAAAAACCTCAAACCATTAATATTTCATGGAACAGAAGCTTTGATAGGAGGAGAAGAAGAAATCCTCTGGTCCAAAGCTGGTTAGGAGTCAGGTTTTGTTCTGTGCACAGTGGATGATTATCCCACCCATCAGAAAAGATGTCTCAGTCTTTCTGAAGGCGTTCCACAAAAACGTACTGGGCACAGAATAAGAGCAGCCTTCTTCAAAGCTGTGAAGCAGCTCGTAATAAACATCCAGACATCACGCCACAAGCGCTCAACCCTGCAAGATTAAGGGTATCAACAGAAAACAAACAAACAAAAAACTTTAGAATGGTATTTGTTTGATTATATTAGATAAATATTCAGTTTTAAAAAAAGTAATGTCTTAGGGTGAATCCCATTTCACCCCTTGGCCCTTCCCCTTCGTTTTGCGCGGTCACATGTAGAGGTAGGGGTGTCCCAATTCCTTTTAGGACAGAGGGGTAGGGGTAAGGGGTAGGGCTATATACCCCTTCAAACGAAGATTTTTCAGAGGCCCACTTGAAACGGAGGGGTATGAAAAATTTCCTGTTCTATATGAGAAAGCAAGTGTTTCTACGCACATCACGCTTTCTTGAGGTGCAGGACAACACACACTCGCGCTAAAAAAAAAAAAAAAAAAAAAGCCACAGAGAAAAGAGAGTATACCAGCACACACAATTAATTTTAATGGCATGCAAAATACGTACATTACGTCCCACATATGCCTGTCGATAAGCAATAAGTCAATTAATTGCACGGTAACGAAAAAATGAGCGCAACAAGTTTGCCGCCGCGATAGTTTTCATTAGCCCCCCATCTTACTGCACCATAGACTGTGTATGACAACAGGTTTCACTATGCAGTATCTGGACTGAACTTTCTTGTGGAGTGATCTCTCTCATGTCATGTTTGACAGCAGCATGTAGCAGCACGAGACCGTGGTGAACCACTAACCTGTGCGAGCCGGTACGCTGCATTTGTTTACAGGGCTACTCTCACGCATCGGCCGTTAGACTCGTGCATTTGAGTGGCTTCTTACACTCTCACGCTAAACCTCTGATTTCTCACGCTGGAATACACTTTAAGAGCAATGCCGGCTAATGGAGAGGTTCTAGAGGATTCCCAGTGGGCCGCATTACTTTTGTGCCGGTGTCCCGGCGTATATGTCAAAAAGACGCAGCGTTCGCTCACTTTCAGCTTCACAAACAGCAACGATGCACAATATAGTTTTTCCTAGTTTTTTTAAATACAGCCGGCAGTTTTGCTGGTTTTTCCTGTTTGAGCCCCATGTTTAATATTTTTTAATATATTTATTGTTTTTTTTTTATTTAAAGTTTCTTCCAGTTCCTGTGTAAAATGTTCTTTAGTGACTACTGATGACGTATGTGACTGTTGAAGGGGTGTCCCAATTCGTAGGGGTGGACTTTTCAGCCCTACCCCTTCTAGCTCCATTTTAAGGGGTAAGGGGCAAAGGGTAGGGCCAAGGGGTGAAATGGGATTGGGCCTAAGTTTAGTTTAGTTTAGTTTATTTGCCATTTGCAGAAGGAAACCACATTGGAAAAAACAGTTGCAAGGAACTCAAAGTGCTTTGTCACATTTAACAGACAAACAACCACAAGCCTGAGAACAAAGAGCTGAACATAATATAGTAAAACCAGACCATATCCAGGCCTATCTTCACAATTTTTCATAAATGTTGCAGTTTTTTAACCGTTTCATAATTCTTTTTTTCTCCTGTTTCTTGCTGTGCAGGTATGTTTAATTAAAATCATCCACTACATTGTACCCACAGAACTAATTCAACTTTTTTCAGCTGAGTTTTAAGGTAACTGACCATCACTGCTTACAGCAATTGTTTCTTTCATTAAGTCATTTTATACTTTCCAACCCATGCAGTTATGGATGCACCAAAATCAGTATCAGGTATCGGTCCAACAGTATGTGCGTGTACTTGTATTCATAAGTATTCCATTACTACAGATACCTGATACCAATGTGAAAAAACTAGCTCTGCCAAAATGAACACATCTGTTGAATTAATGAGTATTTTTATGCATTGAAAAACAAAGTTATTACTAAATTTGGCTTTATCTGGGCGAGAGAAGCTTATTTTAACATGTAATAATAATGGATTAGATTTATATAGCGCTTTTCAAGGCACCCAAAGCGCTTTACATTGTGAATCCATTATTCATCCACTCCTCACTCATACCTGGTGATGGTAAGCTACGTGTGTAGCCACAGCTGCCCTGGGCAGGCTGACGGAAACGTGGCTGCCAGTCTGCGCCTACGGCCTCTCCGACCATCACCGAACATTCATCCACACATTCATACACCAGCGATGCCAACACTGGAGGCAAGGAGGGTTAAGTGTCTTGCCCAAGGACACAACGACAGATGACTGCGGGAGTGGGAATCGAACCGCCAACCTTCCGATCATTGGACGACCTGCTCTACCGCCTGAGCCACTGCCGCCCCTATTATTTTGACATGTAGGTGCCTTGTGGTGACTGTGGTGAATATAATCCACCAAAAACCACTTCACCCTCCTTATTTGAGACACTTCTGACAGTTTTCAACCTTTCTGTTTAGAGGATGGCAGGATGACCCATTTCCTTACCAGTGAACTGTAAAAGGATTTATTAGTACTCTTATTGGTACTCTGTATTGGCAAGTACTCAAATGTAAGTACTTGTACTTGGTTTGAATAAATGTGGTATCAGTGCATCCCTACACAGAATTCACAACTGCTAACAAATATGAAGGCTCACTGTGTACGAAGCATACCTGCTTAGTTCATGGTTTGTAGCCACGGTGAGTGGGGACCTCTGACAGGGTATATACTCTTCTAACAACACAGCCTAAATGTGCCATTCTTTCCAAGATCCCTGCAGAATCCACCCTGCATAGATGCTAAAATCTGCTCCCATCTGAAACTGTGTCCCGTTGCTAGCAGTTCCCCCATCATATGTGGCAATCTCCATTTAACTGAACAAACAAGATCATCCAGCTCCTCATCTGTGAGATTGCTATACGATGCTTTTACTGAGTCCATATTCTTGCATCCTTCGAAACACTGTTCTTCTGCAGACACCCAGGAGCTTAGCTATACCGGGGATTAACAGTTTCATGCTGAATATGAAAAGTTTAGGCTGCCCACTAACATTTGTTACGTATTGTAACCCCAGCTTCTATGAGTATAGGCACAGCCCTTTAAGGCTAATATCTATTGGGTATATCCCTCCACGCCCACCTGCTGGATGGGACCCACCTTGGCCTTGAGTATAAATTAGGATGAGACCAGACTATCGGCTCCCATAAAACAGCTTTTTCCTCAGCCGTTCTAGGAGCCAGTGAGCCCCACAGCTTAAAGGGCTGCGCCTGTACTCACAGAAGCTGGGGTTACAATATGTAACCAACGTTCTATTTCGTATAGGCTTCGCCCTTTAATACTAATCGCTGTCAGGTTAAAGGCAAAGCAGGATGTAGTTTATGCCTCACTGGGTCCATACAGTACCATGAGCACAAACACACCTGCATGTAATAACCCAGAAAAGGAAGGGTGGAGAAGGGCTGGAGGCATAGGGATTGTTGGGGGAGGGGAGTCATCCGACTCCCGCCCAGCGTGGAAGATGTCCACTGCAGTGTCCAGGTTGTATTCTGGTGCAAGGAAAACATCCTCGGCTGTAGTGGTGAAGAAGTCCACCCTGCATTGTTTCTCCTCCAGGGGAAGAAGCTTGCAGAAAGGGCAGGAAGCCTGGGGGGTCAATGCCAAGCCGGCATGGTGAGCGCCGAGGCAGCCTTCGCATTTCCCGTGGCTGTCTGTGCTGAGGATGTAGCCGGTCTGGCAGACCGGGCACTGGCGGACATGAAGAAGGTGATGATGATCGTGGATCAGGAATCAGTTCTGCTAGCATGCATAGCTAAAGAAAAATGGGAGCCGATTGTCCAGTCTCGTCCTAATTTATACTCGAGGCCGAGGTGGGGCCCACCCAGCAGGTGGGTGTGAACTAAAGTTTTCAGTACTGAGCGTGCGCCTGGAGGGATATACCCAATGGCGATTAGCCTTAAAGGGCAAAGCCTGTACGAAACAGAACAGTGTGGATAACCTCCACAAGAGAGGAAACGGCAGGTTTCCCTGCCTCTTGCAAATTAATTAGTCTCAAATGATCAGATAAGGCATGAACGACATCTTGTGGCAGAGTAACAACATGAACAAAAGAGTCTACAAGTTCCATTTCATGACTTATAACATAGTGTAAATAGTCCAAATCCACAGGCTGCCGCCGAGTAACGTCATGAAGCCTTCTGAGGGTTCTCTCCATAAACTGCCTTCCAATCAACAGTGTCTGTAATTAACATTTAACTTATAGAAGTTTATTAGTGATGCAGGGACTTATTTAGCCATGATAACTCACATTCTTTTTTCTTCTTTTCTTTTTGTACAGAGTCAGATATTTAATTACTGTCTTTAGATGCAATAATTCACACTTGACCTCGCAGATTAATAAATCATTTTTTTTATTTCATTTTTAAAAGTTGTAATTTAATAACAATCTACTAAATATAGATTAAATAATCTAACAATTTACATTGTGTGTGAGAGAGAATTATCTTTTTCAAATATAAACATAAGCTTAATTTGATGTGTTTGCAGATGGCTCAGTAGAACAGAATGGTAAACACAAAACGGGAGGGTTAGCATTAACGTTAGCTAGCTAACACAGTTGGGCTAAATTTAGGTCACCAGAGGAAGAATCTGATGATGTCATCCCTTCTGTTCCTGGTCTTTGACATATCAAAGACTCAAATCACCACCAAAGCCTGATCCCTGTTGTTACTGTAGAAAATATTTAATGTTTGTACGTTTTCTAATTAATAATTCATTCAGATTTTCAAACTGGCATTTAAACAGTTAAAATTCTAAATATTATTAAATGTTTGGTAGTTTTGTGTCAGTTTGAAGAAGTTCAGGTCATAGATGGAAAAACTGAAAATAAATATGCATGTATGATGACTTCATAGCAGTTTTTGAGTATGGACACTTTGGGCTGTGAGAGAGTATAAAAGACAGGATAGAAAAGTCTCTGATTTAAAAAGAAGAGTTATTTCCAAACTTCACGCCACCAGCTGCAGCAGCCAAAGTGGTCACCAAGTGAAGAAGCTGGATTACGTCTAACCTCCACCTCCAGTCTGTCCGTGAGCGCCGCTGCTGATCCGTCTCAGCTGATGTTCAGCTGCTGAATAGTTTCATTTTCATCTCAGCTCTGACTTGTTTTGAGCTGCTAGTCCCTCCTGTAAACATGCCGTGCTGTTTGTTGGCAGATAACCAGCCTCAGAGGCATAAACCCTCACACATGGGGGGTGTGGGTGTTTTCACATCAAACTTTTCATGGCAAGAAAGTCCAACACCCGCACTTGTTTTTCTTTTTACATTTGTAAGCTTTTCTTTCTCAGCTTCGTCTCTCTGGCTTATCGTTCAGCTCGTGCTAAGGAGGCAGAAACCAGCAGAAGTTTACTGGTTACACATGTAAAACCTGCTGGTCTGGATACAGCAGATGGACCAGGTTCAGGTGGATCAGGTTCAGGTGGATCAGGTTCAGATGGGCCAGGTTCAGGTTCAGGTGGATCAGGTTCAGATGGGCCAGGTTCAGGTTCAGGTGGATCAGGTTCAGATGGACCAGGTTCAGATGGGCCAGGTTCAGGTGGATCAGGTTCAGGTGGACCAGGTTCAGGTGGATCAGGGTTTCTCTGAGTCATGGGTGCTGTGCAGATGTTGGATCAGCAGGTTTATCTTGTAGGAGCCTGAATGAGGGGAAGAGGATTAGTAACAGGTTCTGAATCCAGATCAGAGCAGCTTCTCTAAGCAGGTGGCTGACAGGCAGTAGGAAGGACTGATATGCAGGGGCGGGTCTAGAAAAGTTCTGATGAGGGGGCAGGCAGGACCAGGAAACGGGGGGCACAGATGCCTGGATTTTAGTAAATAATGAGCAGCTTTTTGGAACTTAAGAGGTCATCAGATGTTAAATTTAGAAGAACGGTCGATTTTTTCAGTGTTGATGTAGAACAACATATAGAAGTGCATCACATGCTGCATTCACTGACACTTGGGACATCTGAAGTTTACCTGAGTGAAGCTTAGTTTACGCCTATTATTTGTTAGTGAATCATTACCGCCAATCAGGGGGAGTCCAGACCACGGTCCAGACCAGAGTCCAGACTAAACATGGAGCAGCATGTAGTGGAGATGAAACGTTCTTTAAATCCAGGTGAAACGTTTCTGTTCTCATGAGATCTGATGCTGACTTTTAACTGATCTGCTTTTAATCATTTTAATTATGATTTTATTGTGATTGTTGCTATTTGTCGCGACAGTTTCCTACTTCTGGATCCTTCTTTGCTCCTTTTGTAATGCTGTTAATGATTCATTTAAAGCACTTTGAATACTGCTGTAGAAATAAACTACCTGTCCTGAGGCCACCTTCCTCCACACAGAGGCCATCCTGGTGAATGTTATCTGCAGGACTGCACTGGAGATGGTGGGGCTGTGTTTTGGCACCAACAGCAGGAGCCAGAACATCTGCACCACCACCATCATTCAGCTGAAGGGTGGACAAAAGTAAATTTTCCTGAGGCCAACATCTTCATCCCTGAGCTCAGCTCCTCCACCAGCCTCCCACCGACAGCGCAGCTCAACCTGCTGGTCCTGAATAACCACATTCCACCTCCAGCAACATGTTAGAAAAGGTAAATACTATTTTAATACACTTTTCATGATTATATAAATGTTTTTTACAATACTAGTATCAAAGAAAAGTCATTGTAATGTGATATAATGTGTAATATTATTCAGAGATCTGTGAAAGTGTTTAAATATTTAAAAATATATAAATTGTTACTGACAAACGTGACGTTTTCAGTGTCAACATGTCACACCAGAAATGCTTCTTCGGCTGTGTTTGTTCAAGTCAAACAACGGCAGTAATGGATGGAGGTTGTTTCTGGGAATTCATCAAAAATGCTGGCTGAATGAGGGCCAGTACAGCCAGGGGGCTGCTACCAGGCTTTAGCTGAAAGGAGGGTCTGTTCCTACAATCAAGGACCATGTTTCCAATCCTAAGCCACAAGCTGTAAGTAAAACTGAATAAGTTGCCTGTTGTCATGGTGACGTCCACATTGGAAGGCAGAGTAAGCTGCACACCCCATCCAGACAGGGTAAGGTCTGTTTCTCCTGCTCTAAAGTTCCTGCACCAAGTAAAGAAATTGTTGCTGGAAAAAGCACCAACCCCTGGCTGCCCCCACTTACTAAAAACATCAGTCCTTGTGCCAAGAATTTAGAAAACGTTATTAAAAAGCCCTTAAAACATTGACAGCTACAGGAACATCCTTCCTTTCCCTGCCCTTCCTGAGATAACTGATCAGAGCTCTGCTAACAGGAGCCTTCATACCACAAACAAGCGAGCTGGTGACTGAGAGTCCCTGCTGCTTAATTAGACACGTTAGATTTGTTTTGTTTATAAAGTTAAAAAAAAAACGGCAAGCTGCGATGAAGGCTCTCAAACCTTCGGCCTGTGCAGCGACCTCACGGTCTCACCTCGCTGGCATCCGTGCATGTGCTGCTGCAGCCTTACATGCGTGTTGATGCAGCACCTTAGCCTGTGTGAAGAAATGAGGCAGAATGTTTTCCTGATGGATTCTGGTCATTTAGACTTTAAAATGAGTCATTTCCTGTTGGCGGTGGGTGTGGTCATGGTGACTCATGGTAATTATGTAGATGTGTAGATATGGTCCAGACTTCTACCACAGTGTCTGGGTTTCTGCTTTAGCTGCTTTACTGTCCTGTAAGTTTTCATCGTCTAGTTTCCTGTTTTATTTTGAAGTTCAACCCACTTGTGTATTATGTTCTGTTTTTGACTTCCTGTTCATTAGCACACCTGGTTTAGTTTGCTTCACCTACTCCTGATTAGTTGTCCTCAATTATATGAGGTTGGTTTCAGTTTCTCTTTACAGATAGTTGGCTGTTTCCCTGTGCTGTCTCTGTTTCTGTTTTCTCTCCTGCTTCTGCGTGGACGGCTTTGGTGGTCGGAAAGAAGCAAGGTTCTAAAAGACCTTGCATCACACCTCAGTCTCCTCCAGCCCCCGGGCCCGGGTCTCCTGTGTCGTCTACAGCTATTCAGCGACCCAAGCTGCATCCAGCCCTGGTCCACCCACCAGTCACCCAGCCCTGGTCCACCCTCCAGTCACCCAGGCCAGGTCCACACCCACTAGTCACCCAGCCCTGGTCCACACCCACTAGTCACCCAGCCCTGGTCCACACCCACTAGTCACCCAGCCCTGGTCCACCCTCCAGTCACCCAGCCCTGGTCCACACCCACTAGTCACCCAGGCCAGGTCCACACCCACTAGTCACCCAGCCCTGGTCCACACCCACTAGTCACCCAGCCCCGGTCCAAGTATCCTGCGACCCATCCCCGGTCCATGCTTCTTGCGACTCAGCTATCTACCTGTGGAGTCCTGCCTCGCCAGCAGAACTCTTTCTTCGTTTTTGCAGTGACCTTTTCAGGGTGCTGTTTGTTCTGATCTTTTTCCATCCTCAGTGTTTATAAAGTGAGGATTTGTAGATGTCTGTAGGTAAAAGATGTGATTTGTTCCTGTTACTGCTGCTGTAAAGAGAAAAAATTTATATTGCATATTTTTTTAAACGCACGTTTCTTTAGTTTTAGGATTTAAGTTGGGCAGTTTTTCCAGTGTTAATGAAAAGTCAGCACATGCAGCCACCGTTTTGCAGTTTAAGTTTTACCAGTTTTCAGTGGTGTTGCTCTTCATCTCATGGTTGTTTTTCACAAAGTCCAAAATTTTGTTTAATGTTGACACAATATGCAAAAACTGCCATTATACTTTTAATGTAATAGTACAATAGTATTTACTATAAACAAGTATAAACTAGGGTGGGAAAGGTGTACTGGCTATTTAAGATTTCATTTTTTGTTTTGTATTTGAAAAGAACTCCTCCCTGAGCCGACACCTTACAGCGATGGTGGAGTTTGCTCATTCTGGTGATCCTACAAGCTACGCTGTCGAGGGCTTTATCCTGTAGAAACACTGTTCTCCGTCAGACATTCCCAGCAGACCCTCACAATACGCTTGGGTCTGCCAGGCCTGACCGACATCCTCCACCACCATCTAGGCCAACTCACCACCAGGTGGTGATCAGTGGACAGCTCCACCCCTCTCTTCACCCGAGTGTCCAAGACATGTGGCCACAAGTCCGACTAAAGTTGATCATCGAACTGCCTGCCTAGAGTGTCCTGGTCCCTTATTTATCAAACTGTGCATAGGAGAGCAAACTATAGGTGGTGTCAGTGGCACAAAAAGTACATTTATATTTATAAATGCGCACGCACGTCTACACCTGTTTCCATTTATAAATCAGAATCAACTCTGAAGCGGGTGCACATGAGGGAACGCCTTGCCCTGCCCACATGGTGGCTATAAATGATGAAGTGGACACCTGTAAAACTTATTTATCACATCATTTTCATAATGGCTCGGGAGGGAAAAAGAGGGAAGAAATGCAATTGTTCGGAGTGTGAGACAGAGATCCTGATGGACCATGTTGGAAAAGGTAAAAATGTGTAACTGGTGGACACGGCGTGGATGTTACTGGTGTCAGAAAGACAGAATAGTGGCAGCAGGTGGAGATGCTGTCATCACAGTGTCAGAAGGGAAGAAACGCCAGAGGTATCGGAAAGTACAGCTGGATATCTCAGCCGGTAGAACATCCGTCTGTAGAAATAAAGGAAATCCTCCTCTTGTGTGTTTCATTAGCGTAGCATCACTTCTAGACCTCCAGCCTCCAGTCTGGTCCCGCTCTGCTGGACTGAAGGACCAAAGCTACATGCTGGCAGCAGACTGGCTCCTTATTTATCTGGATGGATTTTATAACATGAAGTTTTGTTTCACAACGACAGAACATGTTTTAGTGGTTGAGCTTCTTATTAATATCTTCTCCCTTTTTTCTGGAAATCCTGGTTTTCCCGAGCGTGGCTCTTAGGAGGATTAATATGGAATGTGTCTTTATTCATGTCTGCAAACAGCTTTAAAATCTAACATGGTATGGAAGGTAATAGTGGATTGTGTACAAATGTCTCACATTTCACATCATTTCCTGATTTTATTCTGGACCGTTGGTGTCGCTGTTTCTCTTTTTCTAGATTCTGCGTATATCTGGGTCAGAGTTGCTGTGGAGGTAGGAACATTTTCCTGTCATGTTTGGTTTTGATAAATGACAAAAGATGACTATATTTGGCATACACTGGTTATTGTTCCTATGCCAGGTTGATAAATGAGGCCCCTGGTGTCCTAACATTCATTCAATGTGATCTGATGCTGTGAAAAAAAAAAAAAAAAACGGCTACATAAAACATGAGCAAAACTTTAAACTGCTGAAACTGTGATACGAATATTGAAAACATTTCTTTCTGCATTAGAAAATATAATTTGTTCTTTTATTTTATTTTTACGGAACCAGAAAAGTTGTGCAGAAAACACGACAAAGCACCACCATCCAATATTTCCATGGTCGCAGCAAACAGAAAGAATGTTTAAGACCTTGTGGTTATTTCACATATTTCTGTGAGATGTGATCTGTTGTCACATCCGATGTATGTGGAATGGAGTCTCTCCAGAAAATGCTTCAGCTTCCTATTTCACAGGAACAAGTGTTGAAGTAAGGAACCGTCGCCACTCATTTGCTTGTGTTTTCTCTGTAATTCTGCACAAGTCAGAGCAACACCTTGACTTGGACATAAGCACCAACCCCTGGCTGCCCCCACTTACTAAAAACATCGGTCCTCAGGCCAAGACTTTCAAATTTTGCTGCAGGAACTTCCTTCCCTTTCCACCCTTCCTGAGATCAACTGATCATCAGAGTTCTGTTACCAGGAGGCCTTCATATCACAAACAGGCTGGTTGGTGATTGAGAGTACCTGCTACCTAATTATGTGTGTCAGGCGTTACTGAGACTGACCCACTTTCTACACAGTAGAAATTAATTTATGAAGGCAGTGGCAACAAGGCAACGAGCAGCAACATTTGCACAAAACTGCACAAAGTAAAAAAAAAAAGAAAAAAAAGTGGAAAAAGTGTAGGTCTTGAACCCCCATGATTCTATTCTATTCTATTCTATTCTATTCTATTCTATTCTACAGTCATTTAGCAGATGCTTTTGTCCAAAGTGAGAATACAAACAAGATGGACGTCATCATTAAGTGGTTGTCAGACTGCTGGGAGTCCAGTTGGACCCAGTTGCTGTCATGTAGTGCTAGAGGCAGTTCATGTAATTTCTTTTTTTTTTTAAATAGTTTTTTGTAAGTCATTTTGTTTAAATACAAGATCACAAATTCATCAAACAATATCAACTTGGGCATAAGTGCATGGAGCTTATTCAGTACCTGGTTGAGCCAAAGATCTAAGTGTGGAAATGCTCCTTAAACAACTGAGTCTTTAGCTTGCTTTTAAAAGTGGATAAGGACTCTGCAGATCGGACGGAGTTTGGTAGATCGTTCCACCACCGGGGAACAACAGAGGAGAAGAGTCTAGCTACTGATGTGGTGCCACCTTGTGGTGGGAGCACTAGGCGTCTTTCACTGGCAGAGCGTAACTGTGGAGAGGGAGTGTAGCTCTGGATTAAGGAGTGGAGATAGACCGGAGCCGTTTGGGTTATTGTTTTGTAAGCCAGAAGCAGAGCTTTGAATCTGATGCGCTGCAACTGGAAGCCAGTGGAGAGCGATTAGCAGCGGAGTGACATGAGCTCTTTTGGGCTGGTTGAAGACCAGACATGCTGCTAAGTTCTGGATCATCTGCAGAGGTTTAACTGAGCATGCAGGCAGGCCAGCCAGTAAGGAGTTGCAGTAGTCAATGCGTGAAAAGACCAGAGCCTGGACCAGGAGCTGGGCCCTGTGTTCAGTCAGGTAGGGTCTGATCCTTCTGATGCTGTAGAGAGCAAATCAGCAAGATCGAGCAACCGGGGCAACATGGTCCTTAAAGGTCAGCTGGTTGTCTACCATGACACCAAGATTCCTGGTAGAAGATGTAGGCACAAGCGTGATGGAGTCAAGCTGCACGCTTATCTGTGGCGGTAAGGAAGGATTGGCTGGAAAGACAATAAGCTCAGTCTTGGACAGATTTAGCTGAAGGTGGCGATCCTTCATCCATGCGGAGATATCAGCAACATGCTGATATTCACATTGAGACGGTTGTGTCGTCAGGTGGGAAAGAAAGGAAAAGCTGAGTGTCATCTGCATAGCAGTGGTAGGCACCAAGTGAGGAGGTGTATAGTGAAAAGAGAAGAGGGCCAAGCATCGAGCCCTGAGGCACCCCTGTTGTCAGCCCATGTGATCTGGACACGCCCCCTCGCCAGGATACTTACATCCTACCTCACTTCCTGTGAGGTAGGATGTAAACCACGAGAGGACAGATCCTGAGATGCCAAGCTCCGAGAGTGTGGAGAACAGTATATGATGGTTGACCGTGTCAAAGGCAGCAGACAGGTCCAGCAGTATAAGGACTGAGGATTGACCAGCGGATCTGGCAACCCGTAGGGAATCAGTAACTGACAGGAGAGCAGTTTCAGTAGAGCGGCCTTGCTTATAGCCAGACTGACATGGATATAACAGGTCGTTGTCTTGGAGGAACTGTGAGACCTGACTGAAGACGGCATGCTCTAGTAATTTAGACATGAATGGAAACAGTGAGACCGGCCGGTAGTTTTCAACCTGGGCTGGGTTGAGTGTGGGTTTCTTCAGCAGCAGGTAACCCGAGCTTGGTTGAAGGCAGAGGGAAAGCCACCGGATTTAAGAGAGGAGGTGATAATATGGGTTACTGCAGGTTTGATTGTAGGTAAAATGCTCTGCAGGATGTCAGAGGGAACAGGATCAAGAGGACAGGTCGTGGGTTTTGAGTTGACTAGAAGTTTAGAGACTTGGTCCTCATTTAGAGAGCGGAAGGAGCAGAGTGAGGCACCAGTAGCTGGTTTGGTAAGGCTGAGTTGGTCAGGCTGAGTGAATTGGTTACTGATGGTAGCAACCTTTTCAGTGAAGTAGGAAGCAAACATTTCTGCAGTCAGCACAGTGGGAGGCTGAGCAGGTGGTGGAGATAGAAGAGAGTTAAACACCATGAACATGTCGTGTGTTGGGAGCATTGCGGATCTTGTTCTGATAAAAGGCTATCTTGGCCGCCTTTAGGTGGGATGTGAAAGTTTCAAGTTTTTCCTGGTACTCAGACAAGTCAGTGTGCTCTTTTGATTTGCGGCACTTTCTTTCTGCAGCCCTGAGTCCGGCTCTGTGCTCCCTTAGAACCTCTGTGAGCCATGGACTGGGAGGGTTTTGTCTGGCTGGTTTTGACACCAGAGGACAGAGTTTGTCCAGAGAGGAGGCGAGAGAGGAGCAGAGTGTTTCTGTAGCCTCATTAACAGACAGTAAGGAGAAGTCTGAGTGGGAAGGGAGGGTAGAGTAAACCTCATCAGACAGCTGTGTAGGTCTGAGGGATCTCAGGTTTCTACGGTAGGAGACCATTTTTGGAGCTGCTTGATTGACATGAGGAAGGAAGACAGAGAATTTAACCAGGAAGTGGTCTGAGAGGTGCAGCAGGGTGACGGACAGGTCGGCTGTGGAGCAGTTTCTGGTCACCGCCAAGTCAAGAGTATTACCAGCTTTGTGTGTTGGAGGAGTCTGAACCAGTTTGAGATTGAAAGAGTAGATGAGAGCCAGAAAGTCAGTCGCTGTGGTTTGCCAATGTGAATGTTCATGTCTCCCATGACAATTAGTGGTGTGCCCTCATCAGGAATGTCAGAGAGAATCATGTCCATTTCAGAGACAAACTCATCTGTACTGCCACCTGGAGGCGGTAAATGACCAGAATGTCTGCAGTGATGGGTGTAGAGACCTTTACTGGTGATACTCAGGTGATGAGCAGTTAGCCATAGGACGGAGAGAAGTAAAGTTCTACTTTTTAGAAATAAGAAAGCCCGTTCCACCTCCTCGTCCAGCTGAGCGAGGTGTTTGGGTAAATTCTGCATTGACAGAAAGGGCAGCTGGTGTAGCTGTGTTTTCTGGACGGATCCAGGTCTCAGTCAGGGCTAGGACCTGAATGTCAGAGAGATTTATCAATGAACTGATAAATTCTGTTTTGTTCACTGCAGACTGACAGTTCCAGAGACCAAAGGTAACAGAGGGTGTGGCAGACGTGCATGCCATTGGAAAGGACAGGTTTTGCGGATTTCAGTGTCTATGGGTGACACGTCTTGGTTTGTACCATGTCTGACAGGGATGGTTTGAAGCACATTGTGCGTTGATTTAGTTGTGAGGAGGTTTAAGCTTGGGCCTTTGTTCGGTGGACTCGCGCAGGTAGACTCGCAGGTCTTTACCCTTTGTGGTTTTAACCCGATGTGGGCTGACACAATGGCTGACGCCTCGCTGACGCTTCAGCGCACCATGTGTGGTAAAGTACCTGCAGCTGACACAGCTGAGCTCACTTTGCTTGATTGCAACCGGCTGAAACCACCTCTATCTGCTTTGCCCTAAGCAGTAACCAGTGGGTGTGACCAGCGTCACGGCCTCAACTGGTTGTAGAGAGAAGGTGCTAACGACAGAGCCCCACACCAGCAATGTAGACAATAACCCGAAACCAAGACAGAAACTCAAGCAGAAACTCACCGAACTGACTGTACCAACCCTGACTGAAATCAGTGCTTGTTCTGCAGAAGTTAAACAAATTCTCCTTTATATGGGATTTTCCTCAAAATCACCGCCTCAATCTGATACCCATAACAGTTTAACAATGAAAATATTTTAATTCTCTATCATAATAATAATAATAATAATCATAAAATGTTATTATTATGCTATAAACATCATTATCTATCTATCTATCTATCTATCTATCTATCTATCTATCTATCTATCTATCTATCTATCTATCTATATCATTACATATGTGTATAACACCTAAATTAAACACAAAACAAATACATTTTTAAATACATTTGTTTTACAAAATGTAGTTAGCTACAACCACTTTTCAGTGAGAACGTTCACTGAAACCAGCATTAAATTTGTTTAAAATAGTTCATTAGCAGGAGCTCTATCTCTTCTCACCTTCCAGCTTGAGCTCCACAGCAGAAATTAACTCAACGAACGAACTAGAGCTAGAGGAGTTAAGGGCGTGGTTTTTAGGTTTCTGCTGGCATTGGCATTTTCTTGTCAGGATTATGGTTCATAGTGTGAATATTTATATTAATAAATTAAATAATAATAAAAATTTTTCACACAGTCCAGGAAATATATCCATTCATTTCTGTCCAATGTGTCCAAAAAGTTCTGGTGATTCTACCTCACTTCTGTCTCGAGTTAAACTCCACTTCCAACCAGAACTTCCTGCATCTGCCTACAATGGAATCCAGTAAAAAGTCAAATATCACAATTTCCAAAAAAAAAAATTTGGAAAGCTGACATTAAAAATGAATGAATTGAAACTGGTATTTGATCTGGTGAGATTAAAATATGTGGTTTTAATGGAAGCCAAGAGGACATTTCTGGACACAGGGAGTGTCTGATCTACATAAAACCTATTAATGCAATCAAATTATTTTTTATCTTTTAATTAATAATCAAAATGATCAAACCGGCATTTAAAGGGTTAAAATATTAAAAACATTTTTGAAGAAGTCGGAAATTTAAGGTATTTCTTTAAAAAAAAAGAAAAGGCTGAAAACCTTATTGATGTTTGATGATTTTATAGCATTTTTTTGTGCGTGGACATTTTTGTCCACTAAGGCTACCAGAGGGCGTAAAATACATAAACATAGAACAAAGGAGTGAATTTTAAAAATTTTGACTCAAAAGAGAAGTTACTGCAAAAATTCATGACGCTATTTCTCTGAGCACCTGCAGAGCTCTGATTGGTCGTCACACGTAGACGTCGTCTTCATGTTCCTTGGGTGCTGCAGGTCTACAGGGAACTGTGGATGACAAGTCAGCACCGAGTTCAGAAAACTGAAGATTCAAGAAGACAAACTTCACTTAAATATTTATTTATTTTACCAGGAAGATGCTTGAGATCAAATCTTTCACCAGCACAAGCGAGTTAAACTCAACAAGTTTTATATCCTGAAAAAACTGATTTTAACTTC
The DNA here is from genome assembly GCF_017639745.1 of Melanotaenia boesemani. Lineage (NCBI taxonomy): Eukaryota > Metazoa > Chordata > Actinopteri > Atheriniformes > Melanotaeniidae > Melanotaenia > Melanotaenia boesemani. The sequence goes on from NC_055696.1 coordinate 33,885,006, forward strand.
ATCCAGACTGAACTGTGATTTCTGATCCTGCTCAGTAGAACAAAACATTTTCTGAACTCATGATGGTTTGTTGTTGGTTTTATGAGACAGACTCTCTCAGTGTTTGTGTACCATAATGAGGCTCTTCTTCCTTTCTCTCATCTTTCTCCTGTTTCCTCTTGTTGCCATGGTGACCACGCATCACCACATAGACGTTGTCCTCCGTCTGACCTGGAGACCAGATTGTAGGTCAGTGACCTCTTATTGATACGAGTCTGCAGCGATTTGATAGACATCAGGTGTATGAGTCATGCTGCCTCTGATTGGCTGCTGCACCTGATGTTATAATCGCTCGTATCCTCCTTTTCCTCAAGATGAAGGTGATGATGGAGACCAACAGCAGAAACAGCAGCACAGAGCAGGAGATGAGTGGAGATGCCGCAACATGGCCGCCTCTGGTGGTGGTGGTATCTGAAAACACAGACGTGTTTATTTTCATCCTGTAACTGATATAAAACCACCAACAACCTGTTTGAGGATGTTCTGACATCTGTCGGTTCTCTGATGTCGGTGTTTTCACCTCAGCCAAACTTCCTTTGGTCTGGTTGTCATGGGTGCGTTTGCTTTGAGTCGGAGCTCGGAACGTTGGATCTGGGAATGTCGTCACATCCCAACTAAGAGCGTTGTTGTTGACAAAGCCTAAAAATTTGCAAAACCAATATATACGCGGCCAGGAAGCTCTGTGTTTTTCTTGCGCCGTCTCTTTACAGACGTTTATTTAACCCGTATGTAGAAATTATCAGAGCAGAATCTGAAAGACATTGTGCAAGGAAATAAGTGTGTGCATGTGTTTCTGGTTGCTGTTATGTCTTTTTGATTTGGTTATTATTTAAAAACCCTTAATGACTGGCAGCCCTGTTTTTTCTGTGTGTGTTTCTGCTTTTGTAAAAGTTGTAGGAAATTTTCTGGTGTGTTCATGTACAGGTGTAACAGTTTGTTGTCTGGTGATGGTGTGGATTGAAGGTCGTTTCCTTCTGTCTGTGATCTTTTTGTCTCCTTTCTTCTTTTGCTCTTTTTGCTATTTTCCATCTTTTTCTGTCCCCTCCGGTCAGGTCCAGCAAGATTACATAGATTCTGTGATTCAAAGTAAATAAATAAATTAATCACATTATCAAGAGGAGCCTTACCCATAGGCCTCCCCTTGGCAGAGCTAATTTGTTCAGCACGATACAGCAACCAGATTATCATTTTGCTGCTATGATGCTGGACAGGACAAGTTAAAAAAAAAAGAAATGAAAAAGAGAGCAGTTGTTTTAATGTTTCTCACGTGTGCAACTTGTTTTAATTTAGTGTAAATAAAGTTTATGCAGGTATAAACTACTAATTTGTTGGGCAGCCATCTGGATCGGTGAGTTCGCCCCAACATTCCAAGTCAGATATCTGACTTCAAGGGGCGGTCACACTGTAACGCTAGGGAACGTGGAAAATCCAACTTCCTGAGTACAAATCGAACACACCATATATTCTTGGGTGGATATTTATGGTGTGGTTTAGCTTCCAGAAAACCACCATGGCAGGTCTCTGTGGGGAGACATCATCCCTCCACATGGTAACCAGAACTCCTCAGATTTATTTATATGGGACGACATCGCTCAGTGGGTAGAGTGGTCACCTTGTTGCCTGAGGGTTGCCAGTTCGATCCTCAGCCTGTCAAGTTCATGTCGAGGTGTCCCATAACAAGACATCAAACTTCAAATTACTCCTGATGGGTCGTGGTTAGCACCTTGCATGGCAGCTTCCACCATCAGTGTGTGAATGTGTGGGTGAACGGACGAATGTGACGTATGATGTTAAGTGCTTTGGGTAAAAGCTTTATATAAATACAGACCATTTACCTTTATACCATCTCTGTGCAATATTTCCACACATGGTAAAAGGTCTGTATTTATAAAGCACTCTCCCTAGTGTAGGAGGATGGTGGGAGTGGTAGATGGTACCCTCGTTACTGGGGTGTGCGGTGTAGCTGGAACATTGGGGTGGGTGCTGGCTCTCTGCTTTTTGGAGGAGGGGACGCCTCTGGGCTCTTGGGGTCTTAGACCCTTCGCTCTGGCCTCCCTGGATGGTCGGTGCCTGGCGGGATCGATGGCTGCAGATCTTGGCCCTTCCGGGCCTTTGCCCTGTGACTATGGCGGGCTCTGGCTGGGGCCTTCTTGTGCTGCCCTTTGGGTGGGTCCAGGATGGTCTGGTGGTGGTGGTGGGGGGGGGGTGGGTTCGTGCTCCAGGATTGCTGCTGATGGCATGGTCACATCTGCAGGATCACATTCATCCCTGATCCCTCCTCATTCCTCATCCTCTGCATGCTGACACAGCACTGAGGTGTCCAGTGGGTTTATACACTAACAGATGCTTTGGTTCAGGTTTGAGGGCAGGGGTTATTTCCTTTCATGAGGTCACAAAGGGAAAGATCTCAGACTCACCTTTCTGACAACACGTTCACTAAAAGTGGCACAAGCAGGTGAGAGACGAGACAGAATTTTCTCATTTTCAGGCCTCATGCACAGGCTATGAGGACACATGTGACCATTAGAAAACCATGAGAAAGCGAATTTTGCTTAATATGGGACCTTTAAAGTAATAAGCTAACCCTCCTTACAGGTAATTATCTCAAGCAGGACAAAGTCGAGACCATCTGGTGAGTCTCCACCAGGACTTTAACACTTAACATTCCATTTTAAAGGTTTAAAAGGTTTTCAGAAAAGACTCTTTGTCTGAGAGGAAAGAACAACCGTGTCATTTCATTAAAATATTGTCCATATGCTGCTGATGAGCTATTTCTACTTGTATTCAGATGTGCAGACCCTTCAATCATCAGGATTCAAATCAAATCAAATCAAACTTTATTTATAAAGCATTTTTCATGCTGGGCCAACACAAAGTGCTTTACATGAAAAACTCAATTTATGCATATTAAAAACAAAACGAGCCTCTGCACACATCAAAAGTGAATACACTACAATAAAAAAGGGACAAAAAACAGTCTTTCATACAGTTGCATGCACAAACGTGCATATAAAATTGGTATAAGGTTTAATCTGCAAGAATTTGATTAATTCATGATCTGAAACTTTACCCACCGTTCGTTTATACCTGGTAATAACATTCATTTTACTTCAACTGTGTTTTGATGGTGAACCATTGTTCTCTACAAAGTACATGGCGGTGCCCCAAATGTTCTAATATTGATATTAATAATCAATATTTTATGTTGATTATTAAAAATGTGTATTTAATTTGAATATTTTCTTCATTTAATGATGCTAGGTCACTATTTATTGGTGGGCATGTGGGCCGTGGCGTTGCGCTCAGGTAACCAGCCCTCCCAATTCTCTCACAGAATCGGGAGGGCTTCAGAACAGTTGCAGGAACAGCTCAAATAAGCAGCTACACTCGGGAAAACAAGCCCAAAAACCGGCAACTCAAGATTTTTTTAAGAGACTTCACAGAACAATGAGCCCAAAGTGGCTGATAACCTGTGGATTTAGCAACACTGCCTCCCTCCGGCCCAGTATCGGTTTGTTTTATCCAGCTGGTGTTCTTCCTCCTTTATAGTGTCCTGTTTCCTGCCTCTGAAACTCCCATCTGTCCGTGCTGTTGTGCTGCAAAGTTCACCGCCGGGAGCCTCACAGACTGATTGGCTGAGAGCATCATGTGGGACGGATTAACTCGCATGCAACCAGTCTGCGTGTTTCCTGACCGCTACCATAAAGACTGCAAAAGTTAAAATAAAAGTACCCCATCAGATTTTATATTCTATGGTCCAGGTCTACATGGGACAGGTTAGATCAAATTTCTATCAGAACTTTTCCAAGTTCTTCCACGTCTGAATGAGAGACATTTCTCTTGTCTGGAGCCAATGTTTTGGTTGTGTTTACCCACAATGCCCTGCATCTTGTATTTTGACCACAAGAGGCAAAGTGAGACCTACGTTTGTAGGTGGACCAGAGTTCACTTCTTTGATTTCCTGACTTTGTGGCAGCTTTTGTGAAAAGTTGCATCTAAAGTTTTGGTGGGTTTTAGTGCTTTTTTTCTTTTTTCCTTCCTTCATCATATTCCATAATAACCACCACCTGGCTTAGGCACCAGCCACTTTCAGGCCTAGGCACAAACATCTACCTGGCATAGGCACTAACCACTATCTGGCCTAGGCACCAACCACCATCAAGCCTCGGCATCAACCACTATCAGGCCTAGGCACCAACTTCTGTCAGGCCTAGGTACCGACCACCACCTGGCCTAGGTACCAACTACAATCAGGTCTAGGCAGCGACCACCACCTGGCTTAGGCACCAACCACTATCAGGTCTACGCACCAACCACCATCAGGTCTAGACACCAACCCCTATCAGGTCTAGGTACCAACTTCTACCTGGCCTAGGTGCCAACCACCACCTGGCCTAGGGACCTACCACCATTAGGCCTAGGTACAAACCACCACCTGGCCTAGGTACCAACTACAATCAGGTCTAGGCAGCAACCACCACCTGGCTTAGGCACCAACCACTATCAGGTCTACGCACCAACCACCATCAGGTCTCGACACCAACCACTATCAGGTCTAGGTACCAACTTCTACCTGGCCTAGGTGCCAACCACCACCTGGCCTAGGGACCAACCACCATAAGGCCTAGACACTAACCACTACCTGCCCTAGGTACCAAATATCTTCAGGCTTAGGCAGCAACCACCACCTGGCTTAGGCACCAACTTCTATCAGGTCGAGGCACCAACTACCACCTGGCCTAGGTACCAACCACCATCAGGCCTAGGCACCAACCACCATCAGGCCTAGGCACCAACCACCATCAGGCCTAGGCACCAAACACTATCAGGTCTAGGCACCAACTTCTACCTGGCCTAGGCACCAACCACCATCAGGCCTAGGCACCAACCACTATCAGACCTAGGCACCAACCACCATCTGGCCTAGGCACCAACCACTATCAGGCCTAGGCACCAGCCACCATCAGGCCTAGGCACCAACCACTTTCATGGTGTTATGGATAAGCTCAAAGCAGAAACAAAAAAGTTACACATACAAGGTCATGGAAACGGTCGCACAAGATGAACTAGATTTCAGAATATATGATTCTGACAAGAAATTAGATAAAATAATGAATGCAAATATTATACTGAGGCACAGTTTCATGATGAGGCATTTTTGGATGGAGCTTTATCAATCCTACATTTCAACAGTAGGAGTCTGAAATGTAATTTATATCAAACAAAGGATGACTTAATGCAGAGCAACAACAAATTTAGTGTAGCTGCAGTAAATGAAACATGGTTAAAAGATGGCGAAATGGATGAATTTCAGATTGTAGGGATAGGAGATGTTTTATTTAAATAGGAAAAATAAAAAAGGGGTGGGGTTGCTCTGTTTCTTTGTGCACATTTAAAATGTAATATTGTTGGCAATATGATGACTGCTGTCAGCAATATTACAGAATTTATAACAGTGGAAATCATTGGTGAGAAATCTAAGAACATCATAAGCAGCCATGTTTCTAGAGCTCCGGCTCCTGCATTCATTTTCTGTACTGCTTAGTCCGGGTCGCAGGTAAGCTGAGAGGCAGGTACACCCTGGATGGGTCACCAGTCCATCACAGGGACAACACAGAGGGACAAACAACCATTCACACCTAGGGAGAATTTAGAGTGACCAGTTAACCTAATATGTCTTTGGACGGTGGGAGGAAGCCGGAGAAAACTCCATACAGAAAGGCCGCCACTCCCCAGGTTGGAACCTCCCCCCAGCCGAGATTCAAACCAGCAAGCTTCTTGCTGTGAGGCTGCGGTGCTAACCACCACACCACCGTGCAGCCAGCGTAGACAGGATCTAGACTAAGTCTGTGTTTATGTGAGGACTTTAACATCCATCTGGGAAATGTAAGTGAATAAAGGACAACAAATGAATGTCTAAATTAAATGTAAAGCTTGGGTTTGTTTCCTTTGATAACCAAACCAACAAGAATCTCCGCTTAGAGCATCAGCTGTTGATAATATCCTTACTAATGTCTCAGCTGGATCAGGAGAAAGTGGGATCCTGATGACTGATGTCAGTTTATTTTATTTATTTATTGGTTTATGTATTAGGGACAGTACACATTAATGAACATTTCTGCAAACATGTCAGTGTTAACTGTTAAGCTCATTTTCAACTGTTGTCCTTGGACAAGGTCTAAAATGTCGACATTAATAAAATCCACAAGTTTAAAAGTAGTAAAGATTAAAACATATGCAGCACAAAACAGAGAAGAGAGAGGAAGGAAAAAAATTTACCATAAACATAAAGAGGTCATTTACATGAGAGCACCTATTGTAATAAACATTCATCATGTTCCACAAAAACTTGCAGAAATTCTGAGTACAATGTTGTTTTGATTGAAGCCAGTTTTTAAGTTGCGTCTTGAAAGTGTTCCAGACGATCTCCTCTACCCATGGATCTAGTAACTCTACCGCTGGGAGAGTTCAGTATGATGTTTTTTTGGGGCAAATGCATGTAGTATTTTATAGTACAAGCAAATTTAAATTCTTAAAAAATGATCAAAATTTAGCAAAATTATGTGATGATACGATAACGGTTTTCTGGCCAGTATTTTTAACGCTCTGTTATATAATGATTCTATTTGTCTAAATGTGGTTTCATTTGTGAGAGACAAATTTGCGAGAACACCATCGAATGCAGAAACATCTTAGTTGCCTTAATTATCGTTGACGATTGAATGTATCTGAAATTGTGAAAGCTGAATTTGAGTGTTTTAGAAATTTTCTTAACATGGCTTTTGAATGTGAGAGAGGAATGAAGAACCACTGCACTTTACTTAAACTCTTGTACCAGTTCAAGCTCCTCCTTGAGAAATACATATGAGTTTGAAGTTTTATCGCTTTGTTTAGAAAACATCACTTAAAGTCTTTTTAGACTTTAAAAGGAGGCGTGATTTTTTTGAGCCAATCTTGAACTTGGGCCAACTCAGATGTAAGAATTCGGCCGACTTCCTGTATGTTTTTTCCCGGGGTGTAAATTACTGCATCATCTGCATATGTGGGTATTTATGCATACTTCTGGAAGATCATTTATGTAGTGAGACAAAAGAACCCTGCGGAACTCCCACAGTACATTTCCGACAAGGCAATTTGATACCGTTGACCACAACACACTGCGTTCTGTTAGTGAGATATGATGTCATCCACTTTTTCTGAGAAATTAAAGTTAAGTTTTTGTTACGAATGAAATAAATATTTAAAATAAAAAATAAAATAAATGTTGCCTAATGCTAGCAGGTGATACGGTACAGCGGTTCTACATCGTCTGATCAGGTGGAGGATTATCTAAACTAAAATTAAAAGACTGAAAACAAACATGCAGATGAAAAAAAAACATTAACTCTGAAGCTAAAAGATTTGTAAAACTACAAAAAGATAAGGAGGACTAGGACTTTTGTTTATTATGTTTAAATGGTGCAGGATGGAATTCAGATACAAATAAAAGTAAGACTAAAACATAAATTAGATGAAAAAGAAGAACCTTAAGTGAATTATTCTACTTTTTCTTGTTATCCTCTTGATGAGCACCTGTATTAAAATTAATCAAATCACCAGAATTTTAAGTTTTTAAACTAAGAATTTAACTGAGGATCAAACTGAATCTAAGTTCAAAACTTTACTTTTTTAACAATAGCATGTACACGTCTACATGTTAACGATCTGATAACACGGCTACATGTTAACGATCACATGCACACATCTACATGTTAACAATCTGATGCACACGGCTACATGTTAACTATCTGATGCACAGGGGGACATGTTAACGATCTGATGCACACGGGTACATGTTAACGATCTGATGCACACGGCTACATGTTAACGATCTGATGCACACGTCTACATGTTAACGATCTGATGCACACGGCTACATGTTAACGATCTGATGCACACGGCTACATGTTAACGATCTGATGCACACGTCTACATGTTAACGATCTGATGCACATGGCTACATGTTAACGATCTGATGCACAGGGGGACATGTTAACGATCTGATGCACACGTCTACATGTTAACGATCTGATGCACACGGCTACATGTTAACGATCTGATGCACACGGCTACATGTTAACGATCTGATGCACACGGCTACATGTTAATGATCACATGCACACATCTGCACGTTATTGATCTGATGCGCACGCTACATGTTAAGGATCTGATGCACACGGCTACATGTTAACGATCTGATGCACACGGGTACATGTTAACGATCTGATGCACACGGCTACATGTTAACAATCACATGCACACATCTACATGTTAACGATCTGATGCACACGGCTACATGTTAACGATCTGATGCACACGGGTACATGTTAACGATCTGATGCACATGGCTACATGTTAACAATCACATGCACACATCTACATGTTAACGATCTGATGCACACGGCTACATGTTAACGATCTGATGCACACGGGTACATGTTAACGATCTGATGCACATGGCTACATGTTAACAATCACATGCACACATCTACATGTTAACGATCTGATGCACACGGCTACATGTTAACAATCACATGCACACATCTACATGTTAACGATCTGATGCACACGGCTACATGTTAACAATCACATGCACACATCTACATGTTAACGATCTGATGCACACGGCTACATGTTAACGATCTGATGCACACGGGTACATGTTAACGATCTGATGCACACGGGTACATGTTAATGATCTGATGCACACGGCTACATGTTAACGATCTGATGCACACGGGTACATGTTAACGATCTGATGCACACGGCTACATGTTAACAATCACATGCACACATCTACATGTTAACGATCTGATGCACACGGCTACATGTTAATGATCACATGCACACATCTGCACGTTAATGATCTGATGCACACGGCTACATGTTACGATCTCCTGCTGCTATAAAAGTTTTTAACCTGTTGTGTCCAGCATCATAGCGGCAGATTGACGGTCTGGTTGCTGTAAAAATGCTGAAAAAATTTGCTCTGCCAAGGGAAGGATTATGGGTAAGGCTCCTCTTGATAAACTGGTTTATTTATTTACTTTGAATCATGGAATCTATGTAATCTTGCTGGACCTGACCGGAATGACAGAAAAAGAAGGAAGACAGCAAAAAGAAGCAAAAGGGAAAGAAGAAAGAAGAAAGGAGACCTGTTAATGATCACATGCACACAGCTGCATGTTAACAATCTGATGCACACGTGTGCATGTTAGCGATTGCATGCACATGTCTTCGCAAGTTTGGAGGTAAAGTTCATGAGGTTTGGATATCAGATACCAGGAACACTGAAAGTTGTCAAAGTTCCATTAAAGCTGCTCTGTTTGGAAAGATCAGCAGAATTCTTGAGGATTGCCTGAATTTGGGTTCTTCATTAAGCTCACAGTGAATTCCTGTAGGGATGGATTTATTCCTTTATGTTTACGTCTTTGATCAACTCACCTTGTACCTGCAGCAGGAACGTCTTCTTCACCTTCATGTTTCCAGCCTCATCAAAGACCTGCAGGGTGTAGTTTCCTGAGTCTTGGACCTGGACTTGGCTGAATCTCAGCGACCCATCACTCTGCAGCTCGCAGCGCCCGTGGTGGCACCTGGTGGTCTTTTTGTTCAGAAGCAGGTGGAGGTGCGTCCACCTGAATTCCCCTCGGTTTTCCACTGTCCTGCTCTGCTGACCAGACGGCAGTACAATGCCGTCACCGCTGGTGGCCGATATTATTATGACCTCTGCTGAGGCTGCTAGGGTACACACAGACAGGTGAGCTGTCAGTACCTCACCTGTCCACCAGGAGCATGATCAGCATGATTAGGCAGACTAGAATCAGGTCCAGGATCCCTACACCCAACTACATTACCCATGAGCCTCTACTGCTGTTGCCATGATGAAGACCTTAGAAGATGAGGGTTTATAAGAGATTTAGTTTGTGTGTTTTTGTGGAAACAATTATGATAAAGCTCAGTGATTGATTAAATCCTGCGTGGGGTTCCCCAAAGATCAGTTCTAGGCCCACTTCTTTTTTTAACTTCACATGTTGCGACTTGGGGATGTCATCAGAAGACATGGCGTTGGTTTCACAGCTATGCTGATGATACACAGCTTTACATCGCCGTGCCTCCTGATGACTTGGAGCCAGTTAACGTCCTTTTAAACTGGATTTTAGATTTAAAGTCATGGATGGCAGAGAACTTCTTACAGCTCAATCAGAACAAAACTGAAGTTTTAATTATTGGTCCTGCAGACAAGAGAGAGATCATTTTACCTGAATTACAAAATATTAAACCTCTCAGTGTTTAATAAATTGTTTTTAAGATGATGAAAATACATTTTATGTGTGTGTGTGTGTGTGTGTGTGTGTGTGTGTGTGTGTGTGTGTGTGTGTGTGTGTGTGTGTGTGTGATTGTGTGTGTTTTTAAATTACTGTTATATATTCTGGTGTGTGAAGGACTTTTATTTATTTCTCCTTTAATATGCATGAATTGGTTTTATTAAATAACTGCGTTGCTTTGTGCATGAAACATGCTTTCATAAATAAGATTTCATTTATTGGCTGTTTTTCATCCTGGCAGTTTTTATAGTTTTAGCTTTTATCCCTGAATCAGACATTTTTCTCTCAAATCCTAGGTCACCCCAGGTCACTGACCGTCACTCTTCATCATCGTTATCATCAGGGTCAGCAGCAAGACCCGACACAACATGGCCGCTTCTGCAGGACTCTGGTGGCTCTGCCCCCTCACTGTGAAGAGGAAACAGGCGTTTTCAGCAGTCAGAGTTCAGAAATGATGTGTTCATGGATCATGATCGCAATTTAGCCCACAGAGTTCCACACCGAGGTAGTACTGGGGAGGTTTAGGGGTTTAACCAGTTAAATAGTAAAAACTTCATCATCACTAACCAGCATCATCACGGCATCTGATAGGCTGCCATGATTACGTGACATGGAATGAATACTTCATGGGTGGTTTTCACATGTAATTTTATTTCCTAAATCTCTCATGAAGAAACAAACAGCACGTTTTGTATCAGCGCGGCAGTATTGATGTAATGAAAAGGAAGTATTGATATGTCTGTCACTATGGTTACACTGACTTTATCGATGCCATGGTAGTCTATCTACACCAGGGGTGTCCAGCTCCAGTCCTTTAGGGCTGCAGTCCCCCAGGTTTTACATGTTTCCTGCTCCAACACACCTGATCAGATTAAGTGTCTTGCCTCAACAGCTTCCTGTCAACCCAAGCAGGTTCTGAGCGGTTCTTACCTGCGAGACTCGTCTTCAGCTGCAGGAACCACGTCAGCGATCCGACTCATGCAGGATCAGAGTCTGAAATGATGCTGACAGAAACTGAGAACCAGGAAACCAGATCACAGACTAGTTCATACGCCCTAGACCACACTGAGTTTCACTGTAAGCACGTGGACAAGACTCTGATGTTTCTATTCTGACCACTGAGGCAGCTGCTGTTATTCACTTCTGGCATGGGGCACCCTAATGCTGCTTCAGGACCTGGTTTCAGTCCAGCTTCTACAAATCATCAGGACAAAGTGGTTCAGTTCTGGTCTGAAATCAGAGGGGTGAACGTTTTCTGTCTGCGCAGCAGCAGAATGGCCACATGAAGAAGATTTTCTTCTCTGAAGCAAAGACGGAAGCAGCTCTGAGAAGCTGTGGTGGATCTGAATTTCTGCTTCTAAACATGACCACGCTTTCTGAAAAATGTGACCACGTAAAGAGGTCCAGGAAGTGTTCAGTTAAAGTCAGTTTAATAAAATTTTATTAAGTAAACAAAATAATATTAAAACACTAAGCCAAGTCAACTTTATTTATAAAGCACTTTAAAACAGGAAGTACAGATCAAAGTGCTGAACAGTAGGAATACATAAAACATTTAAAAAGACATAAAATAAATGTAAAAACATAATTAAACAATGTAAAAAAAGACAAAAACTAAAATTATAAAAACAGGATAAAAATATGATAAAACCAAAGATAATATTAAAATCAACTCTCACGCTGGTTCAAAGACCAAAGAGAAGAAATTGGTTTCAAGCAGGGTTAACAATGAACGGTGAGGAGGTCTAACATACAGAGGCAGTGAATTCCAGACCTTTACCTGCGACGGCTCCGCCCCTTCTAAACTTACGCCAAGTCCTCGCACATCCAAGAGAGACCGCAAAGGGGTGTGGGCATGCAGCAGCTCAGAGAGGTAGGATGACGCAACACCATTCAGTGTCTTACACATTCTAAGATAGATGCGAGGACTGAAGCTGTGATGTCCTTTCAGACCACATCCGACTACTACACTGCCTCTTTTTATGTTTCTTTCTGAGAATGAACATCTTCATCATCTCCTCCATCGTCTCCATGTTTGTTATCATCTAAAACTGACGTTAGAACTCAGAAGTGAACTCTGAACTCTACACTGCCCTCTGGTGGATGTGTTGGCTCAAAGCCATGACAGCCTAAGAGTTGTCTGAAGACACTAATGTTTGAAACTGACTTATACATAAAGGAAGGAGAAATTAGCTTCAGGAGTTGAGGAGGAGGAGGACGTCTGTAGGGATAAACGTGGCCATCTTCATCCTCTGCAGCCAGACTTCACATCCACCCTGGTTCTGTTTGCTCCGCTTCTAAAGAACTCAGTTCCATTGTTTACTTGGAGTGAACGAGTTAAATTCAGTTCACTTCAGTTCAGTTCAATTAAACTGAATATCGATCTATTTTCTATACCGCTCAGTCCAATTAATAACTATATAATATTTATATAATATATAAATCAAAGCATGCAGACTCTACACAAAAAGGCCACTGTTCAAACCGCTTCTGGCATACAGACAATAATGGCTGCAGTCTACCTCCAGTCCTTAATCCATAGCTACAGTCCTTCTCTACAGTTAAGCTCTGCCAGCGAAAGACGGCTAGTGCTCCTAGCAGCTAGACTCTTTTCCTCTGTTGTTTCCCAGTTTTTCTCTACTGGATCTCTAAAGGGCCTTTACAGGACCACAACTGGACCTACACCAGACATCTACCTGAACTTCTACTGGACCTCTACAGAACGTCTACTGGACCTCTACAGGACCTCGACTGGACCTCTACTGAACTTCTAGAGGAACTCTACTGGACCTCTACAAGCCCTGTAATGAACCTCTGAACCTTTCCTGGATCTCTGCATGGCCTCTACAGGATCTCCTCGGACCTCCACAGAACCTCCACTGGACCTCTTCCTGAACCTCGACTGGACCTCTACAGGACATCTACAAGCCTTCTACTAGAACTCTACTTGACATCTACCGAACCACTACAGGACTTCTACTGGACCTTAAAAAGGGCCTTTACCTGAACCTCTACAGGATGTCTACTTGACCTCTACTGGACCTCTGCTTGAACCTCTACAGGACGTCTACTGGGCCTCTACTAGACCTCTACCTGAACCTCTACTGGACTTTTAAAAGACCTGTAGTGAACCTCTAGTGGTCCTCTACAGGATCTCTACTGGACCTCTACAGAACCACCACTGGACCTATACCTAAACCTCTAGTGGACCTCTACGGGTCCTCTACCTAAACCTGTACAGGACCTCTACTGGATCTCTTCAGGGCCTCTACAGGACCACTACTGAACCTCTACTGGACCTCTACCTGAACCTCTACAGGACCACTAAAAAACCACTACTTGAACTTCTACAGGACCTCCACAAGAGCTCTACTGAACCTGTACTGGACGTCCACAAGACATCTACTGGACCTCTACTGGACCTCGACCTTAACCTCTACTGAACCTCTACAGGACATCTACAGGATCTCTACTGGACTTTGAAAAGGGCCTGTACCTGAACCTCTACAGGATGTCTACTGGACCTCTACCTAAACCACTACAGGACCTCTACAGGCCCTCGACTGGACCTCTTCAGGACCTGTAGTGGACATCTACCTGAACCTCTACTATGCCTCTATCTGAACCTCTACAAGACCTCAACTGGACTTCTAGAAGACCTCTACTGGACCTCGACCTGAACCTCTACAGGACCTCTGCAGGACCCATACTGGACCTCTAGTGGTCCTCTACAGGACCTCTACTGAACCTCTACTGGACCTCTACTGGACCAATACTGGACATCTACCTGACCCATCTATTGGACCTCTACTGGAATTCTACAGGCCGTGTACTGGACCTCTACTAGACCTCTACCTGAACCTCTACAGGACCTCTGCTGGACTTCTACCTGAACCTCCACTGGACGATTAGCTGAACCTGTACACGAACTTTACTGTATCTCTACTCTCTATCTTTACTGGACCTCTACAGAACCTCCACTGGACCTCTACAGGCCTTCTACGAGACCTCTAATTGAAGTCTGCAGAACCTCTACAAGGTCTCTACTGGGTCTTGAAAGGGGCCTCTACCTGAACCTCTACAGTTTGTCTAGTGGACGTACACTGGACCTCTACCTGAACCTCTACAGGACGTCTATTGGACCTCTACTGGGCCTCTACCTGAACTTCTACTAGACCTCTACAGAACCTCGACCACACCTCTACTGGACTTCTTGAGGACCTCTACTGGACCTCGACCTGAACCTCTACTGGACTTCTACAAGATCTATACTGAACATCTAGTGGTCCTCTACAGGATCTTTACAGGATCTTTACTGGACCTCTACAGAACCTCCACTGGACCTCTACCTAAACCTTTACTGGACATCTACCTGAACCTTTTCTGGACCTGTACCTGAACCTCTACAGTACCTCTACAAAACCTTTACTGGACCTCTAAAGGCCTCTATCTGAACTTCTACAGGACCTGTACAAGAGCTCTACTGAACCTGCGCTGGACGTTGACAAGACCTCTAATGGGCCTTTACTGGACCTCTACAGGACCTATACTGGACCTCTACTGAACCTCTACAGGACATCTACTTGACCTCTACTGGACCTCTACTTGAACCTTTACTGGACCTCCACTAGAACTGTACCTGAACCTCGACTGCACCTCTACAGAACCTCAACTGCACCTCTTCAGGACCTTTTATGGAAATCTACCTGAACCTGTACAGGACCTCTACTGGATCTCTACAGGGCCTCTACAGGACCTCTACAGGACCTATACTGGACCTCTACTGAACCTCTACAGAACCTCTACAGGATCTCTACTGGATCTTGAAAAGGGCCTCTACCTGAACCTCTACTGCACCTCTTCAGGACCTTTAATGGAAATCTACCTGAACCTCTACGGACCTCTACCTGAACCTCTACTGGACTTCTAGAGGTCCTCTACTATACCTCGACTGGAACCTCTACTGGACCTTGAAAAGAACCTCTACCTGAACCTCTACAGGATGTCTACTGGACCTCTACAGGATCTCTACAGGGCCTCTACAGAACCTATACTGGACATCTATCTGAACCTCTACAGTACCTCAACAAGATGTCTACTGGACCTCTACCTGAACCTCTACAGGACCGCTACTGGACCTATACTGGACCTCTAGTGGTCCTCTACAGGACCTCGACTAGACTTCTAGAGGACCTCTATTGGATCTCGACCTAAACCTCTACTGGACGTCTACCTGAACCTATACAGGACCTCTACTGGATCTCTACAGAGCCTCTACAGGACCACTACTGGACCTATACTGGACATCTACATGAACTTCGACTGGACCTCTTCAGGACCTCTACTGGACATCTACCTGAACCTCCACTGGACGATTAACTGAACCTGTACTGGACCTTTACTGGATCTCGACATGGCCTTTACAGGATCTCCACTGGACCTCTACAGAACCTCCACTGGACCTCTACCTGAACCTCTACTGGATCTCTACAGGTACTCTACAGCACCACTACTGGACCTATACTGGACATCTACCTGAACCTCTACAGGCCCTGCAGAGACCCTCTACAGGACCTTTACTTAAACCTGTATAGTACTTCTAAAATGCCTCTACCTCACCTCTACAAGACCTTTACTGGACCTCTAAAATGCCTCTACTTGAACTTCTATAGGACCTCTACAAGAGCTCCACTGAACCTGTACTGGACATCCACAAGACTTCTACTGGACCTTTACTGTACCTCTACTGGACCTCTACCTGAACCTCTACAAGACCTCTACTGAACTTCTAAAAGATCTCTACTGGAGCTTGACCTGAACCTCTACAGGACCTATACTGGACCTTTAGTGGTCCTCTACAGGACCTTTACTGAACCCCTACAAGACATCTACAGGATCTCTACTGGACCTTGAAAAGGGCCTCTACCTGACCTCTAAAGGATGTCTACTGTACCTCTACCTGAACCTCTACTGGACCTCTACAGGACCTATACTGGATCTCTACAGGACCTCTACAGGACCTCTACTGGACCTTCACACTACCTCTACTGATCCTATAACAGACCTCTACAGGATCTCTACCGAAACTTTACATGACCTCTACTTCCCCTCTATAGGGTCTCTACTGAATCTCTACAGGACCTCTACTGGACCCCTACAGGACCTCTACTAGACCTTTACAGGACCTCTACTGGATCTCTACAGGACCTCTACTGAACTTCTGCAATACACCTACTGTATCTCTACCTGAACTTATAGAGAACCTCTACTGGACCTCAACATAACCTCTTCAGGACCTCTACTGGACATCTCCCTGAACCTCTACTGGACCTGTACCTGAACTTCTATAATACCTCGACAAGATGTCTACTGGACCTCTACTGGACCTCTACGTGAACCTCTACAGGACCTCTACTGGACATCTACCTGAACCTCCACTGGACGATTAACTGAACCTGTACTGGACCTTTACTGGATCTCGACATGGCCTTTACAGGATCTCCACTGGACCTCTACAGAACCTCCACTGGACCTCTACCTGAACCTCTACTGGATCTCTACAGGTACTCTACAGCACCACTACTGGACCTATACTGGACATCTACCTGAACCTCTACAGGCCCTGCAGAGACCCTCTACAGGACCTTTACTTAAACCTGTATAGTACTTCTAAAATGCCTCTACCTCACCTCTACAAGACCTTTACTGGACCTCTAAAATGCCTCTACTTGAACTTCTATAGGACCTCTACAAGAGCTCCACTGAACCTGTACTGGACATCCACAAGACTTCTACTGGACCTTTACTGTACCTCTACTGGACCTCTACCTGAACCTCTACAAGACCTCTACTGAACTTCTAAAAGATCTCTACTGGAGCTTGACCTGAACCTCTACAGGACCTATACTGGACCTTTAGTGGTCCTCTACAGGACCTTTACTGAACCCCTACAAGACATCTACAGGATCTCTACTGGACCTTGAAAAGGGCCTCTACCTGACCTCTAAAGGATGTCTACTGTACCTCTACCTGAACCTCTACTGGACCTCTACAGGACCTATACTGGATCTCTACAGGACCTCTACAGGACCTCTACTGGACCTTCACACTACCTCTACTGATCCTATAACAGACCTCTACAGGATCTCTACCGAAACTTTACATGACCTCTACTTCCCCTCTATAGGGTCTCTACTGAATCTCTACAGGACCTCTACTGGACCCCTACAGGACCTCTACTAGACCTTTACAGGACCTCTACTGGATCTCTACAGGACCTCTACTGAACTTCTGCAATACACCTACTGTATCTCTACCTGAACTTATAGAGAACCTCTACTGGACCTCAACATAACCTCTTCAGGACCTCTACTGGACATCTCCCTGAACCTCTACTGGACCTGTACCTGAACTTCTATAATACCTCGACAAGATGTCTACTGGACCTCTACTGGACCTCTACGTGAACCTCTACAGGACCTCTACAAGACATCTACTGGACCTCTACAGGACTTCTACTGGATCTCTACCTGAACCTCTGGAAGACCTCTACAGGACAGCAAGGTGACCTCTACTGGACCTCTACTGTACGTCTACATGACCTCTTCAGGATCTCTACTGGGCCTCTACCTGAACCTCTATTGGACCTCTACAGAACCACTACAGGACCTCTACAGGATCTCCACTGGACCTTAAAAAAGGGCCTCTACCTGAACCACTACAGGGCATCTACTGGACCTCTTCAGGACCCCTACTGGACATCTACCTGAATCTCTACTGGTCTTCTGCTGGACCTCTACTATTCCTCTACATGACCTCTACTGGGCCTCTGCAGGACCTCTACTGGACCTCTACAGCACCTTTACCAGACCTCTACTGGACCTTTACTGAACCTCTACAGGACCTCTACTGCACCTCTATATGACTTCTGCTGGACCTTTACAGGACCTCTAACTTTTTTCTGCTACCTAAGTGATAAAACTGCTTTTGAAGGTTTATTCTGGGTCATTTAAAATGACACAGTACGAGACCACATATATGAAATTAGATCTGCTTCTTCTGAAGGCCGTTGCATGCTGGTAACTAAAAACAGGCCTCTACTGCTCGCCCAGTCAGTTACACATGAAAGCTAGAAATAAATCTGTCTTATATCAAATGTGTTTACGTGACAACCAACTATATTTAAAACGATGTATTTAGCTCTTCAGCCTTTAAATACAATGAATAGAAAATAAGAAAAAAAGCTTCCGTATCTTTGTTTTTCTAACTGAAGTCCTTGTTGGTCTCCTTCCTCATCTAGAACCACATCTGCTGACCCTGAAACTTAGATCAGTTTAGAGATTATACTTCTAAGCAAACAAGTTCTGACAGCAAAGAATTATAAATAGGAGAATTAGGTCAGGTGAACCACTAGTGGCCCTGAACATGGTCCTTAACCACCAGCTGCTCGCTATGGCTGGAACATGGCTGCCCACAGCCTCTAGTAAATCTACGTGCAAGATGCAGACCCTATTTTCCTTCTGGGAAAAATAATAATTCATATTAAAGCATTTCCTTTGTATTTATTGAAAGTGGACATATCATGCTTCTAAATACCTTCTTTTCTCATGTAAATGCAACTTTTCTCCTTTAGCAACTTTTTATCTTCTGTGTAGGTCTCATAGTCCTGATGCTCACTAAAATGCTTATGACAACTTTACATTGATGCGTTTTCTTTTAAAAATAGCTTTCTATTCTAAACAAGTGTTTATCTTTATTCAATTTATGTATTTAGGTGTACCTGTAGTAACTGTTCTAAAATGCCAGCAGAAGTTGAAAACCTATGCTGTAGAGAAATTCCCAGGGTAAGTGTGGTTTGCTAATATATAGACTATCTATTATTCGATCATTTCTGCATTATAAATTAAATATCACTGATAAGTTGTTGCCAGAATGGAGGAAACACCCAGCAAACTGACACGCATGGTAGATCATCCCGGATTTGAGCCTGTGTGTCTTAATGAGTATTCACTCCAGAATGCAATAAATGTTTACAAAGCTCAGTTTGGACCATTAAATCTAAAAGGAACTGTACAGTAAGTGACTCTCTTCAGTATTTTTTTTTTTTTTTTTTTATTGTAATAGAAATGTACAAATTTGTAATCTCAATGGAAACAAAACACACACAATTTTATAAAAACAAAGAATAAACATCAACTTGAATGATTGGTACTGAAAGGTAACCTCTTCTCTTTGTGTTTTATCTGGGATATCTGGGTCGGAAAGTACGTGTTGTCCTGCCGTCTTGAGGATAAGGCAGGAGTTTCCAGATGATGAAGGGCAGTATGTGGGATTCAGACCGGTCCTGGATTGAGGCGGGAGACATAGGCAGAAACCACTGTTGCCTTGTCAGGTCGTGAATGCTGAGATGAGAGGGTTGGTAGGATGTGGATCTTTTCAACCTCTTCTAAATATGGAGTTAGGTCATGGAAAACCTTTTCAAAGACCAGCTCCATGATGTCATCCATGTAATCTGCAGTGACAGATAATAAGGTTAACAACTTAACTTTGTTTGAAAGAGACTTTTGGAAAGTTGTTTTTTTTCGCACTGCTGTTTATTATGATGTTATACTTATTTATTTGTGGTGTTAATGTTTTCATGAGCTTGGCTTCATGTTTGTTGCTCTGCATAAGAATTTGACTTTGTTATTGTGGTGTAAAGAATTTTAACTATTAACACGTATATCATTTTGATTTATCGAAATCACATTAGCATACTAATAATGAATAATGCAGTAAAATTTACTGAAGGTTTCTGGTGTTTTGATAGCTTCGCTGTTCTTTCTCCCTTCTTGAACTTGGGGTAAGACATTCTGAACATGGGTTCTCCAGGTGCAGTAGTAAGCCAGTAGACAAACAAAGACAAGGGTGCATCATTTTAAAAGTGTTTGGCTTTTCTTAGAAGTTCTTATGAATGTGTTTAGTTAACTTGATATTAGTAAAGCAAAATGCATGAATATAATAAGCACGTGTTATGCTTACAGCCGTTCAGCAGTTGCTATTTGTTCGTGTTCCACCATCATTTCTCTGAATTCCAAAGCCCACATTTGACAGAAAAGATTCAAGTTAACGAAGGATTTTTATCCCATGTAGTGCTACTAAATGTGAGTTCATGTATTAACGTTGTTTGGTTATTCTGACATTACTACATAAACTAGTGTGGGAAGAAAACACATAAAACAAGCATATATCATGCCTGCAGATGTTAAGCTGCTGCTAGCTTTGATGCTCTGTTAAGCTAGCTTAATGTAGCCCTTTTTCTTGAACTTTTAAATGTAAACTGAAAATTTTTACATTTTCAAAATATTTGGCTTCTCTTAGAAGTTCTTATGAATGTGTTTAGTAAACTTGATATTAGTAAAGCAAAAAGCATGAATATAATAAGCACGTGTTATGCTAGCAGCCGTTCAGCAGTTGCTATTTGTTCATGTTCCAACATCATTTCTCTGAATTCCAAAGCCCACATTTGACAGAAAAGATTCAAGTTTAAGAAGGATTTTTCTCCCATGCAGTGCCACTAAATGTGAGTTCATGTATTGAAGTGGTTTGATTATTCTGACATTACTACATAAACTAGTAATAAGAACGGCAACGGAGAGCATCCAGAGCAGGATAAGGGTTGTCTGAGTCTGGGATCCCACCACAATAAAGATAAGCAGTAACCTATTGTACTTAATGTACTGAATACTGCAGACTGATTTTAACCAAATTTATCTGACATCCTGAACCCTCACTCTGCTGAGTAAAAAGCCAGTCTGTAGGAAAGCAATGCATTATATGGTAAAAAAGTAAAAAGGGGTTTAAGTCCCCTTTGAAAGTGGGGTTCCAGTCCCCACCGCAGGGGGTTAGAGTCCTCTTGTGGGCATTGTGACATTTTTGTATTGTGAATGTTTTGAGAGCTTCGGTGATTTTGCTATGGTGATTTTGCATGTGGCATTGTGACATTTTTGCATTGTGGGAGAATTATATTGTGGGGAGACTTTTAAACACAGAGCTTTGAGTGTTTTGAAAAAAAAAAAAAAAAAAAAAGACAAAACTCTCCGCTGTCCTGATTTAGTTCCGGACAGTAGAAGATTGAGACAGAACACCTTTTACTGGATAAATTTTTCTGCTCTGTGGGGGGGAACTGTATTGATTGTTGACTTCTGTTGTGTGGAGAATTAAAACCGGGTTTTGCGAATATTACACCGGACGCTGAGTGAACATTTGGTGGAGCACTGGTGGAAACCTGACAGTGTCAACATAAGCCAGTGGTCTGGTGAAGTAGGTTGATCTGTGATCTCGCAGGCGATGTGAAGGTAGCAGAACTCGGGGACACGATCCATTCACATACATCAGAGTCCATATTTTAAAACATGTCTACTTCAGAAGAGCAAGCCCCTCCTGTAGAGGGCAAGAAGAATTTCAGGCAAAGAAAAGGAGTTTGATTCTTTTTGGTCAGATTGTGTGACTAGAATGCAGACAAGCCAGGTAAATGTGGAAAACCCTGATCCTTGACAGGTACTGACATGGTTAAAATGTGCAGAAGCTCAGGCAGAAGGAGCTAAGGAGGTTGTTAAGAAAGAAATGGAAAAAGCAGGTAGGATTAATAAGGGGAAGAAGAAGAAAAAATTTGAAGAAGCCGAGAATAGGAGAGCTTTTATTCATCATATATATATTACTGCAACGGCATTGTATGCACTCCAGCGATACCACCGTAGCAGACATGGAACCGCCCTGGTCCACCTCCTTATCAGACCTTTCCAAGCCCTGCTCTTCAGGCGCCCATCATTAATGTAAAGGGAGGATTTTTGGATTGTGAGGAGGCTCGGGAAGAGTCTTTGACTTCTCATACCAGCTTGTATCCATCACTTAGTTCTGCAGGACGTCTCCATTCTACATCAATGGAGCAGGATAAGAGGGACAGTTCTAGCAGAAGGAATGTTACTAGTCAGCTTATAGACCACCCTCCGGAGACTGAGCACACATCTTGCTCCCAGACTGAACCACTTTCTGGTTCAGACTGAACATTTTCTATGTAGAACATTTCTAGACAGAGCCATCAACAGGTTACTCATGACTCCACTTCTTCGTGGCATCCTTCTCGGGACCAGGCTCCCTCTGCCAGCATGGCCACTTCTGACTTGATTACTTTTAAAAGCACAGAAAACAGTTCTTCAGTGGAACCGCAGAGCTCTCTTTCCACCGAGCCCCAATTGGGCCCACCATACTTTCAGAATATGCCACAGCGACCTGGAGGAAATTTTCCTCTGATGCAACATCAAGCCGGAGGCTCAGTTTACAAGCCTTATTCTTTGACTGATATGCATTCTCTTACTTCTAAGTTACCTGCTCTCACTTCTGGGGGATTGATGTGGTGGAACAAAATGAATTCTCTTACCGCAGGGACTCAATTGACTCTGGGAGATGTGCGAGGGATGGTTGCCTCTTGTACTTCCGCTTTGACTCTTAGAGAACTTGATTACTTGGCAGAAACTTCTACTCAACCTAATGAAACTCCTTTGGAACCCCATGCTGCATCATGGTCAGCAGCACTTGACAGAACATTTCCCCCTCCTGCGGGTGAAGTAGCTAAAATGACTTTTCAGAGAGATGACAAAGAGACACCAGAGGACTATGTACTGAGATGCATTACTACATACACTGACAGGGTGGGGCATCACCCCAGCCGTAGTGAGGTCCACTGTTCATGGTTTAAGCAGGCATTCGAGTCTGGCCTCCCTATTGAGGTTAAGGACAAATTAGGGGACCAGCCTGACCTTTTCCCTTCAGAAGCTTTTGAGCGTTATTTCATGTTTGCTAAGCATCATCTTAATCAGTATGAAAAAAAGCAGAAGGAACAGCAGAATCAGAAAGAAGACATGGAAGTCACAGTGCTTAAACTACAACTTGCTAAACTTAGAGAGGAAGTCAATAAGGACAAAAAGGCCAAAGAAGGCAAAGAAAGGCAGGTAAGTGACACTAATGCTGTAGGTGATGTAGTTTCCGGGGAGACGGCAGATTCAAACTAGGCGCGCCCAAACATTTATACTTTCCTTCAATTGTATTTTGTGCCAGCCTAATCAAAATATTCTTTAAAGTAGTAAAATAGTGTCTTTATAAGGTACACTCTGGAGCACAGCGGGGAGGATTTGGCCAGCCTGACAGATTTTATAGATTGTTGTTACGACAGAATCGTCATGGGGAAACCAAACAACACGTCCACCCCCTCCACCTCATCCAAGTCCAAGAGACAGCGAAATGAGGATTCACCTGGAGCTATTTCACCACCGGGGAACGACTCAACAGATGTTCTGATCTCTATAGATAAGAAACTCAGTACTTTTGATGCGCGTTTGAGCCTGGTAGAAATTCTCCACAAGGACTTCCAGGCGCTACATGAATCACTAGAATTCATCCAGAAGCAGGTGGAAACTCTGGCTGTAGAAAATGCTGGTCTCAGAGAGTCGGTAAAATCCCTCACCGAGGGCTTGACCCGTCTCTCGGAGGAAAATAAGAAGATGAAGGAAACGGTGATCGATCTGCAGGGACGGAGCATGAGAGAGAACCTGGTATTTGCAGGGATTCCAGAGCAGACGGAGGAGGACCCCGAGACCACGGTGAAAAACTTCATCAAAACCCACCTGAAGCTCCCGGAGGAAATGGTGAAAAACATCTCCTTTCACAGAGTCCATTGGCTCGGCGGGAGGAAACCCGGGTCCAGCAGACCAAGACCTATTATAGCGAAGTTCGTCAGCTTCAAACAGAAGGAGCAGGTGAAGAACCAGGGCTACAAACTGAAGGGAACCAACTTTGGAGTAAACGACCAATATTCCAGAGAGATTCTGGACCGACGGAGAGTCCTGTTTCCCATCAGGAGGAAATTTATCACTGAAGGCGCTCGTGCTGTCATCGCGGTGGATAAATTATTTATTAATGGACAACTGTACCGCGACCCGGACATCACTCCGTGGCTCTACTGACTTGGTATGTGCTTTAATTTTCCTGTTTTCTCACTAGATCATGTTATATCCGTAAAACTGCCATAAAAAATAATTTAGTTAACAGTAAATCCACTGCCCGTCTCCACTACACTGCTCTCAGCACAGATGTGTTTTTTAAATTACTTTTTTTCTTTGGCACTGTCGCTCTTTTCACTCTTTACACTTCTTCTCTCTGACCCTTTAACGGTTAACGGTAACACTTGTCATTATATTATATACACATCAGCACTTTTCATGATTCACAGGAACACACACAGAACAGCACAAGCGCACACACATCCCTGTCACAACCAGCTGGCACATACACATGCACGTGGAGAAGAAATGAAAGCAGATATAATATTACTCCAAGAGACTCATTTATCAAACTCAACAATAGATCTTCTCTCAACCACCCAGTTTCCACACGTGTATCGCAAATATATCTGGTCCAAATGTAGATGATCCTCCTTCTTTCACTCCCTCTTCGCCTCTATGGTCACTCAGATAACACATTAATTATAGGAGGTGATTTTAACATTATACTGGACAAACAAAGTACCACAGGAGCTCATCGAGTCTGGAAATCCTCAGAAACTGTTAAACATGAAGGATTCTGGTCTCTGTGATGCTTGGCGCTCTCACCATCCCACACTAAGAGAATACACCTTCTTCTCTTTAGTTCACCATTCCTATTCTAGATTAGATTATTTCTTAACTAGCAGCTCGCTGATGAATGACATGTCAGAAATCAGAATCCATCCTATTAGCATTAGTGATCACGCACCAGTATCATTCACTCTGAGAAGTAAGAGCAATAAACCAGCAACTAGAAACTGGGGATTTAATACGTCATTACTTAAAGATCCTGAGTTTATCAGCTACTTCAAAAGAGAATGGTCCTTATATCTAGAAAATAAGGACTTGCCAGAAACTTCAGCGTGTGTTCTTTGGGAAGCAGGAAAAGCAGTAATGAGAGGGAAAATAATTTCCTTTTCTTCTCATAAGAAAAAGAAGGAAACTTTGAGAATTTCAGAGTTAGAACTCAGAATTAAATCCTTAGAGGAGCTTACCATGTCTCCCCAGAAGAACACACACTAAATGCTATAAGGAAAGCTAAACTTGAATTTAATGAAATAATAGATAAAAAGATGCAATTCTTGGTGCAAAGACTTTGCTTGGAGAATTTTGAGCATGGCAACAAATCTGGAAGGTTCCTGGCTAATCAGTTAAAAACAAACAAGGAGAAAACAACCATCTCCTCTGTCAGAGATCCAGAAGGAAACATCAGCCACGACCCTGACAAGATAAATAACACTTTCAAAGAATTCTATAAAACATTATATACATCACAACTAACTACAACAGATGACAATATTGATAAATTTCTTAGTAACATCAATCTTCCAAAATTAAAACATGAAAATAAAATGGTCTTGGATTCCCCCCTTTCAGTCGGCGA
Source organism: Melanotaenia boesemani (assembly GCF_017639745.1). Lineage (NCBI taxonomy): Eukaryota > Metazoa > Chordata > Actinopteri > Atheriniformes > Melanotaeniidae > Melanotaenia > Melanotaenia boesemani. The sequence continues at coordinate 33,910,871 of NC_055696.1, forward strand.
ACTCCAAGAAGCTCTCCAGCATATGCCCAACAATAAAGCTCCAGGTCCAGATGGTTACCCAGCAGAATTCTACAAAGAATTCTGGACAATGCTGGCACCCACTTTCTACAATATGATATTAGAAATAAGGGAAAAACAAAAAATACCTTCAAATATGAACCTAGCCAATATTACTCTACTATTAAAACCAGGTAAAGACCCGACACTTCCATCCAGTTACCGTCCAATTTCTTTAATAAATATAGATCTCAAAATAATTAGCAAAGCTTTGGCCAGAAGAATAGAAAAAATAACCCCTCTAATAATACATCCTGACCAAACAGGCTTTATTAAAGGTAGACATTCCTCTACTAACATGCGTAGATTAATTAACATCATAGATTATTCTACTCTACATAATCTGGAATCCACAGTCATTTCTTTAGACGCAGAAAAAGCGTTTGACCGAGTAAACTGGAAATTTTTATTTGCAACATTAAACAAATTTGGGTTTGGGTCATCTTTCATAGATTGGATAAAAATATTATATAACAACCCAAATGCATGTGTGAAGACCAATGATCAAACCTCTCCAAGCTTCTGTTTGCAGAGAGGCACCAGACAGGGCTGCCCGCTTTCTCCATCACTCTTTGCTATTTTTATTGAACCCCTAGCTGCTGCCATAAGACAAAATAAAGAGATTAAAGGAATCCATGCCAACAATATAGAACATAAGATAAGTCTTTATGCTGATGATGTATTACTTTTCCTCCCGAACTTACCGACATCTCTCCCCCAGACAATCACACTTATTGACACATTCTCATCAATATCTGACTACTCTATTAACTGGTCTAAGACTATTATTATGCCCATCAACTGTGACCTACAAAACACACCCAATACTACAATACAGTCTGGAAACATTAGATATCTAGGCGTAAACATTTCCCCCAGGTTATCAGAACTAACAAAGCTAAATTATGTCCAGCTACTTAAAGCAATAGAGGATGATCTCTCACGGTGGAGGCGCTTACCCATATCACTCATGGGGAGGGTTGCCACAGTTAAAATGATGGTTCTATCTAAAGTAAACTACCTGTTTTCAATGATACCCACTAAACCATCCTCCAGCTGGTTTAAGTCACTGGACTCACATATGTCTAAATTTTTATGGAAAAATAAGCCATCACGTATCAGCCTAAAATCTTTACAACAGACTAAAGATAGAGGCGGATTGGAGCTACCCGACTTTCATCATGTTTTCTTAGCTAACAAGCTGCAGTATATCATCAAATGGCTTAAACCTAGCAGTCTGGATGAATCATGGTTAGATGTAGAGCAAGCATTGTGTGAGGATGTGTTTATCTCTGACCTGCCATTCATCAGCTCAACCATCAAAACACATAAGTGTTTTAAAAGCATCAATATCAGTTCCTCTTTAGTGGCTTGGTGGGATTTTCTAAAAATAACCAAATCCTCACTTTTTCCATGTAAGTTTACACCCCTCTGGAACAACCCTGACATCCTGCAAAACAAAAAGCTGATTAATTTCACTCAATGGAAAAATAAAGGAATAAAACAGAACATATAATAGAAAATGGAAACTTCTTGTCATTTAATATTCTCGCTTCACAATATGGAATCAGTGGCAAAAATTTTTTAGAATATCAACCGCTTAAATCTATCATATGTAAAAAAATACACCATTAATCAATTAAACTTACAGCTACCTATTAGGGTGGCAGAATTTATGAATCTCAATGCCCCAAAGCTATTATCAAAAACATATAGACTATTATCCAAACTAGAAGACTCAATCTGTCTTCCAACTTCAAAATGGGAGGGTGACTTATCCAGTAACTTTAATAAAGATAAATGGTCACAAATATGTTTAAACACCTTTAAAATGACTAAAAATTCAAATATGCAACTAATACAATTCAAAATTCTGCATAGAACTCATTATACAGGACAAAGGATGTTCAGGATGGGTCTGTCACAATCAAACATCTGCACACACTGCAATGAATACACACCTGACAACTATCTCCATGCCTTGTGGTCCTGCACACCGGTCCGCAGGTTCTGGCTTTAGGTATGTGTGGACATGTCAGCATGGTTTGAATGTAATATTCCTGCAATCCCCGCACTATATCTAATAGGTGACTTGGGTGACATTAATATGGCAATTAACTCTGCACACATGATACGCACAGCATTATGCATGGCCAAGAAAACTATCCTTGTGAACTGGAAAAACAAAAATAATCTGTGTATTCAGCAGTTTAGGAATCTCTTAGCTGACCACATCAGTAGTGAGACAATGTCTGCCTCCTTAAAGAACTATTCGGCTGAATCTCATTCCTTCTGGTCCCCTGTGCTTAGTTCCATCACTTAGTGTAGGTGGAGGACTGTGACCTCGTCCCATTCCTCTCATTCCCCTTTAGGGGTGTGGGAGGGTGGGTACTTTCTGGGGTTGGTGACGGCTCACTGGCTGTGGTCCCTGAGTGGCCCGGTGAGAGGGGCGGCCTCTCCTGGCCTGTCTAGCCCTGGGGGGCCTCCTGGGGAGCAGGGGTGCCTAATGCCACTAGAGGCTCATCATCCAGAGGGAAGTTTGCTTCCGGACCCTCTTACTTACCGCTCTCTCTGTCTCACACACACACACACACACACACACACACACACACACACACACACGTAGGGAGTTGGGAGGCATGGAGCCATGCATGGTGGAGCAGAGGGGGCCATTCAATGGTCTCCTTGGATGCGCCCCGTGGCGACTTGCCTCTCAGTTTTAATTGCACTGAGACACCAAAACACAAGAAACACAACACACAAACAACACCTGGGGGGCATGGCATGCGGTGCATGTTGGGAGGGGCCACTTAGGTGGCCCGGCTCCCGGCTCACTGCGGTCACTGCCCCTCAATTTTAGTTGCACACAACACACACTACATAAACAGTCAGGAGCAGGGAGGGAGAGGGTATTGGGGACCTCTCACACCCCTGTTCCCCCTGTGTGTGGCCGGAGGTGGGCGGGGGGAGGTGGTTGCCCCGGCCCCGGGTCCCGGGGTGGCTGCGCTGGTGAGCTGCTGGCTATGTGGGTGTTGGGTCAAGGGGGGTGCTTGGGGCTCGCTGTCCTCTGGTCCGCCTGGGGTGTCCCCCACAGGGCATGGTGGGTGGGTTGTGTGTGGCGTGACTGTGTGGTGGTGAGTGCTTGTGGGTGCGGCGCGAGGGAGGGTGTGAGTGTGGGGTTATATGGGGTGCAGATTGGAGTAGGCGGGGAGTGGGGGGAGGAGGCCGATAGCACCCTGGTTCCCGGGGTGTGCGGCTGGGACATCGGGGTGTATGCTGGGCTATGCCGGGTGGCTGTCTGGGGGGGCCTGGTCCTCCTAGGCATGTTGCGGGCCCTCTGCCTTTGGGGGGTGGGGAGGCTGCGTCTGGGCTCCTGGGGCCCTGGGCCCTTCGCATGGGCTGCCCTGGATGGCTGGTCCCTGGCGGGGCCGGCGGCTGCTGATCTTGGCCAACTGGGACCTGTGCCCCGGGACCGTGGGGGGCACTTGCTGGGGCTCTCCTCTGCCGTCCTTCGGGTGGGGCTGGAGTCGTCTTCGTGGTGGAGTGGCTTGGGTTGGTGCTCCGGGTCTGCTGCCGAGGGCCCGGGCCTCTGGCCCTGGTCTGCCGCTGGCCTCCGTGGAGGCGTGGTCGCATTTGCATGATCTCACTCACCACTCTTCATCACTGATCCCTCCTTGTTTCTCATGCTCTGCATGCTGACACAGTCACTGAGGTGTCCAGTGGGTTTTAATACTAAGAGATAATTCTTCTTTTTATTTTTCCTGTGAGTTAGTATCTGGTCGCTGTTATGTCTTTTTGATTTGTTTATTATTCAAAAACTCTTAATGACTAGCAGCCCTGTTTTTTCTGTGTGTGTGTCTCTGTTTTTGTAAAAGTTGTAGGAAATGTTCTGGTGTGTTCATGTACAGGTGTAACAGTTTGTTGTCTGGTGATGGTGTGGATTGAAGGGTCGTTTCCTTCTGTCTGTGATTTTTTTGTCTCCTTTCTTCTTTCCCTTTTGCTCTTTTTGCTATTTTCCATCTTTTTCTGTCCCCTCCGGTCAGGTCCAGCAAGATTACATAGATTCCATGATTTCAAAGTAAATAAATAAATAAATGAATCAGATTATCAAGAGGAGCCTTACACATAGGCCTCCCCTTGGCAGAGCAAATTTGTTCAGCACGATACAGCAACCAGATTATCATTTTGCTGCTGTGATGCTGGACAGGACAAGTTTAAAAAAAAAAAAAAAAAGGCCAAAGAAGCTACAAAACAGATGGTAGCCACGCCCCCTATTCCTCCACTTCAGGCCCCTCCCCCAGCTACGCATCAGTCCTATTATCCTCCATACTCCGGCCCTCCTAGGGGGCGGGGAAATTTCAGGGGACGCGGTGGAAGGGGTGGCTCTAGGCGTGGTGGACGAGGAATGGGTGGGCCAGGACAGCAGGGGTGTTTCAACTGTGGACAGTTCGACCACTGGCATAAGGAGTGTCCATATGCACCACCCCCACATCAGGCACCCTATGCCTCTGCAGCTCCGCCCCCACCACCTCCTCCTGGAACTGGAGGGTGGATACCTCAGCAATAGGGATGCCCAGGAGGAGTCTATCCAGTCATGGGGGAGGAGGCAGAGCCCAAGTGGGTGGAAAATCTGTGACTTGCTTGGTAGATTCAGGGGCAAAATGGTCCACATTAACCTCTGTTTCACCTGAACTTTTATCCACTGATACTTTGGCACTCACTGGCTTCTCTGGGACTGTTCAACATCTACCACCAACTGCTCGTCTTCCCACCGAGGCAGCTGGATATCATTTTGAACATCGCTATGTTTCCTCTCCACACTGCCCGGTCCCACTGATGGGCAGAGACATCCTCACTAAGCTGAGAGCAGAAATTCTTTGTTCTCCAGATGGAGTGACTGTCAGATTCCCTAATGGAAATACAGTGGACTGCAACTCTGGTCTCATTCATTCTGCCTCACATGGACAATGGCTTCTTTCCACCCCTCCTGCTTCTGCACCCAGCATGCAAACTTAGCATGTACGTATATACTGGCTTCTTTTGGATGACCTCACACCTTCACCACAGTCACTGCTCACCCTGTATGCTCAATGGTCCCCCTGGATCCATCACCATGCTCCCTACGGCCCCCCTCCTGACCCTCCTCACTGTACTATGTTATATGATCGCTGGGACATCAGCACTGATTATTATCACAGATGGACAGATGAGGCTGTGGGGACCTGGGACCTGTCTGGCTCTGGCATTGTTTTGGGCCCCCAAGGTGTGGCTGCTTTGATTGACTTAACCCCAGAACAGTTATCCTTTTATGAAATGTCTCCTTCTGCAGCACCTCATGTCACTCTGGCAGTCAGTCCTGCTCATTCTGCTAAAGATTTAGGCCCTATGTGTAAGCAGGCCTCAGATGCTTCTGACTGGGTAAACACTCAGCTGCCCCAGGTTTTGTTTTCTCCCTCCACCTCACTGTACAAAATCTGTTCCCTCACTCAGGACAAAGCTACACCTGAAACTCTCCTTTTGGACAGACAGCATGGCCGTGAAAAAACTGACCATCCACATAAAGATTTCCTTTGCTCCACTCTGCCCTCTTCCCTGTGGGCTGAGGGGCCTGGTGATGTGGGGACCCCTATGAAAGTGTCCCCTGTCACCTTCGACTATGAGTCCCCCAAACCTGTCTTTCGAGCTCAATATCCCATTTCTAAAAAAGCTATGGCTGGATTGAGACCTGTCATTGCTGATCTCAAAGCTAAACAGGTTATTTATCCTACCTCTTCTCCCTGGAACACTCCTATTCTTCCTGTCCCCAAACCAGGAACTGACATTTTCAGAATGGCTCATGACCTCAGACTCATTAATCAGATAACCAAAACCAAACCACCAGCAGTCCCTAATCCTTATACCTGCCTAAACTCCATCACCTCCCAGTTCCAGTTTTTCTCTGTCATTGATCTGAAGAATGCTTTCTTTCACATTCCTCTCCACCCATCAGTTCAACCTCTCTTTGCTTTCACCTTCGAAGGACAGCAATACACTTATCGTGTTCTTCCTCAGGGCTGGGTCCTGAGCCCTGGGATCTTTAACCAATGTCTCAGAACTTTTCTGGAGGACCTGGATATTCCTCTAGGTACCACTCTTTTACTGTACGTAGATGACCTCCTAGTGGCTGGAACGGATATGACAAGCTGTCTTAATCTCACCATGTCCCTGCTACAGAAACTGGCAGATGGTGGATTCAAAGTTTTAAAAGACAAAATGCAGTTTTGCAGACCTGAAGTTCTGTTCTTGGGGCGGCTTATTTCTGGTCAGATTCTGACTGTCTCTCCTGATCACAGAAATTCCATTCTTCATGCTAACAAACCTCTTACTGTTCAGGACATGCTTTCTTTTCTTGGCTTAGTGGGATATAGCAAAAATCATATCCCCTCATACACTGAGTGCACCAGTCCTCTCAGAGACATGGTCACAGAGGCTGGTCACCGTAATCTTAAAGCCACACTCTCATGGACTACTACAGCCGAGGAAGCCTTCATTTCCCTTAAACAGGATCTGGCCTCTGCGGCTGCATTGGCCAGACCTGACTACTCCTTACCTTTCAACTTGGAAACATGCTCATTCTGTCTTATATTAACTTAAGGAGGGATCTCGCAATATTCTTCGTTATGACAGTGTCACACTTGACCCCATGGAGGTCCGACAGCCAACTTGTGTCACCGCAACTGCGGCTGTCGCTGCTCAACTGGTGAAATCTGCTCCTGTGGTTCAGTGTCATCCTCTCACTGTACACACCCCTCATGGAGTTAGAGCTTTGTTGGACTCTTCTGCTTTCACTCTCTCTCCTCTTAGACGCACAGAGCCCCATATCACCTTTGAGAGCACCCGTTCAAATGCTGCTGAGGCCTTCCCTGAAGGAGAACCACATGACTGTGTGCCCAGAGTTAATTCTCTTTCATCTTTTCGCCCTGGCTTGTATGCCACACCTCTTTCTGATCCTGATCTCTCACTCTTCACAGATGGTTGTTGTGGTCCAAGATGTACAGGGTGTGCAGAATTATTAGGCAAGTTGTATTTTTGAGGATTAATTTTACTATAGAACAACAACTATGTTTGCAATGAACACAAAAGACTAATAAATATCAAAGCTGAATATTTTTGGAAGTTGGAGTGGGGCTTTTTTAGTTTTAGTATCTTAGGAGGATATCTGTGTGTGCAGGTGACTATTACTGTGCATAATTATTAGGCAACTTAACAAAAACCAAATATAAACCCATTTCACTTATTTATTTTCACCAGGGAACCAATATAACAACTCAAAATTTACAAATACACATTTCTGGCTTTCAAAAACAAAACAAAAACAAATCAGTGACCAATATAACCACCTTTCTTTGCGAGGACACTCAAAAGCCTGCCATCCATAGATTCTGTCAGTGTCTTGATCTGTTCACGGTCAACATTGCGTGCAGCAGCAACCACAGCCTCCCAGACCCTGTTCAGAGAGGTGTACTGTTTTCCCTCCCTGTGGATCTCACATTTGATGAGGGACCACAGGTTCTCTATGGGGTTAAGATCAGGTGAACAAGGAGGCCATGTCATTACTTTTTCTTCTTTTAGACCTTTTCTGGCCAGCCACGCAGTGGAGTACTTGTATGCGTGTGATGGAGCATTGTCCTGCATGAAAACATGTTTTTCTTGAACGATGCTGACTTCTTCCTGTACCACTGCTTGAAGAAGGTGTCTTCCAGAAAAAAAACCCGAAAAGGTCCCACAAGCTCATCTTTGATGATACCAGCCCATACCAGTATCCCACCTCCACCTTGCTGGCTTCTGAGTCGGAGTGGAGCTCTCTGCCCTGTACTGATCCAGCCACGGGCCCATCCATCTGGCCCATCAAGACTCACTCTCATTTCATCAGTCCATAAAACCTTAGAAAAATCAGTCTTATGATATTTCTTGGCCCAGTCTTGACATTTTATCTTGTGTGTCTTGTTCAGTGGTGGTCGTTTTTCAGCCTTCCTTACCTTGGCCATGTCCCTGAGCACTTTGTGCTTCTTGGCACTCCAGTGACATTGCAGCTCTGAAATATGGCAAAACTGGTGGCCATTTGCATCTTGGCAGCGTCACGCTTGATTTTCCTCAGTTCATGGGCAGTTATTTTGCGCCTTGTTTTTTTCAACACGCTTCTTGCGACCCTGTTGACTATTTTGAATGAAACGCTTGATTGTTCGATGATCACGCCTCAAAAGCTTGGCAGTTTTAAGAGTGCTGCATCCCTCTGCAAGACATCTCACTATTTTTGACTTTTCAGAGTCCGTCAAATCTCTCTTCTGACCCATTTTGCCAAAGGAATGGAAGTTGCCTAATAATTATGCACACCTGATATAGGGTGTTGATGTCATTAGACCACACCCCTTCTCATTACAGAGATGCACATCACCTGATATGTTTAATTGGTAGTAGGCTTTCAAGCCTGTACCGGTTGGAGTAGAACAACATGCATAAAGAGGATGATCAAGTGATCAAAATACTCATTTGCCTAATAATTCTGCACACAGTTAAATACACAAGGAAAAGAGGGACAGTTTGAAACTGTCCTAGCTGAAATCATAACAGATTAACACAAATCATCACAAAAAGCTGAACTAAAACCTATTATTGCAGCCTTAAAATATGCAAAACATAGAAGAGTGAATATTTTTTCAGATTCTGCTTACATTGTAAATGCTGTACATATGGAACTTCCGCAGTGAGGAAAAGGTGGATATCTGACATCCACTCACAAACCTATTAAACATGCCAAACTCAAGAAGGAGTTGGCACAGGCTCTCTTAAAACCCACAGAAGTAGCAGTTGTTAAAGTCAGAGAACACACAAAAAGCCAGGACTGGCAAGCCAGAGGAAATGCAGTGGCAGATACAGCAGCGAAAAACGTCACTGGCTATCAACCACAACTATTTCAGATGCTACTCTCAGAACAGGAGGGACTGAAGGAAATAGAAAAACAGGAATTGAGAGCATCACCAGAGATTATAAAAGCACATGCAGACCTAACTTTGGAAGAGCTGACTCTAGTAATGACACATGACCTTGTAAAGACTACAACAGGACTGTGGGAGAAGGAAAACAGAGTTTTTCTTCCTATGAGCCTAAAAAAGACAGTGTTTCAGTCTGCACATGGCTGGACACATGAGGGCACAAAACAGATGCTTCATAACCTCAAGCATTGGTCCCACCGCTATCTGAGTCAAATGGGGGAAGAATGGGTGAAGCAGTGTCAGGTTTGAAATCAGTATAGTGCACACTCAGGAACTAAGTAGCCCACAGGACACAGACCCCTACCCCCAGGACCTGGACATGAAATCATGATTGACTACACAGACATGTTGCTAACCTGCAGGGGATACAGGTATCTGTTAGTGGCCATAGACTGTTATTCTGGATGGCCTGAAGCCATCCTATGCCGCTCTGAGACTGGCCGGAATGTGATTAAATGGCTGACCAACTATCACATTCCATATCATGGATTTCCAAGGGTCTTTCGCTCTGACAACGGGACTCATTTCAGACAAAAAGACTTGGAGCAGGTTGAAAAATGGTTTGGTATCACCCATCACCCAGGGACTCACTTGGAGGTTGTAATTCCTTTCACCAGTTTGTGCTTTAAAAGAAAGTATGGAATACAGTATAAAGACTATTCCTGGTACACGACTAACAATCAACAAGATACTTCCTGGTCTACTCTGGTGGCAGACCCCCCTGGTTATGATTGGTGCTCTTATACCACTAACTCTGCAGCTAAGTGGCAGCGACCACTCTTTTCTTTGCGTTCCACTCAGAAGGGTCTACAGCTGTTCTGTTAATTTGACTCAGGGCTCCCTTATGAAAAATCCTTCAAGGAGCTATTGCTAGTTGTTCCTCTTTTGGGCCTGGTCTGGTGGCGCTGATCCGCAGTTTCTTTTCATTATCTGTGAGGAGAATATTACTGTTTTTTCCCAGCCTGTTCTGAGTCAGGCCGCTGTACAGAACGGGGTACTGATAACAAAGGACCGTTTGGATGTGGATTCTACTTTCTTATTGTTTACTATTTACCGGGGCACCTTTAATAATTGGTTGGCCCTGGCTCAGCAAGGAGGCTTGGCCACTGGGTCAGATTGTGTTGCTTGTTTAGGACCACGTCCTCTCCTTCGTATTATTCCCCTGGCCCCGGTCCCATTTCAGTGTTTAGTAGAACTACTCTCTTACTCTATACTCTCTCAGAACTGCTCCTCCTGGTCCGATATTTATCCTGAGACTCCAGCCACCACTAAGGGTCCTGTCTTTGATTCTCACATACCTAATGCTAATTATACATGTTTCTCTAGACGAGGTGGTTCCAGACCTGTGGGTCACTTCGACCCCTCTAAATGTTTGTCCCACTTTAACCTCACCACTTCTCTGATCAAACTTAGATCTGACATCTGGTGGCTGTGTGGTGGGGAAGGGGTGATGCAGACCCCTATTGGTCTGGTACATGTGCAATTATCTCCTTTCTCTTGCCCCTCCATCTCTTCTCTGTTTCTGGCCAAGATTTGAGCTCTCCCTATCTTCTGACCCGATCTAAACATTCTACACAGACTCATACTTTCCCTTGGGGACCTGATCCCACATACATAGATGCTATAGGCATACCTCGTGGGGTCCCAGATGAGTATAAACTAGCAGACCAGGTGGCTGGGGGATTTGGGAGTTTGGCCTTATTCGTGACCCCTAATAAGAATATTGACAGAATAAATTATATCCATTATAATGTCCAGCGTTTGGCAAATCCCACTGAGGTAGGATTTTCAGCTATTCATGAGCAACTCTCTGCCACCTCTTTGATGGCTTTCCAGAATCGCATAGCTGTGGACATGTCATTGGCAAAAAAGGAGGAGTCTGTGTTATATTTGGCGATCAATGCTGTACGTTTATTGCCAATAATACTGCCCCGGATGGGAAACTCACACAGGCTATTGAGGGTCTAAAAGCCCTGAATCATAAAATGTTAGATCAATCTGGTATTAACAATCCCCTTACTGACATCTTACAGCGTTGGTTTGGACAGTGGTCCACAGTTGTAGGTTCTATCATTACTACTTTTCTTGTGGTTATGGCTGTTTTCATGTTCTGTGGCTGTTGTATCCCTCTAATCCGTTCTCTCTGTGAGCGTTCTATTCAGGCTGTGGTTGACAAAAAGTATTCTCTTCCACTGCCTTATTCAGCTCAGTTTCCCCTTCTGGATGTCCAGCCCCTGCTGGACTTTGATGACCCCCTGGATGGAGAACTGTCAGAAGAGGACACAGAGGTTTGAGACCCCTTAACTAGATTTTGTGAACTGAAGATTTCTTCAGGAGGAGTTGTTCATTCTTATTCATTTACTCATTTACATTTTATATATTTTATAAGCATTCTTATTCATTTACTCATTTACATTTTATATATTTTATAAGCATTCTTATTCATTTACTAATTTATATTTTATATATTTTATAAGCATTCTTATTCATTTACTCATTTACATTTTATCCTTAGATTTTAGTAACATTCATTAGGCTCTGCTTTTAATTAATAGAGCTTGTTATGACCCGACTCAGGGGTATGATTGGGCGTAACAAAAAAAAATAACGTTGGGACAGTTGTAAAAGGTGTAACCAGCTCATTTCATTGGCACAGCAGTGAAACGCCAAATAAAACCTGTAAAAGAAATAACCAAGTGTTGGGGTTGGAGAAACTGCTGAAATAAATACAAAGGAATTAACAAAACCCTGTATAAAACCCACCGAGTGAAACCAAAAGAATGTACAGAACTCTGAGTGAAAACCAAACCAAACCAAAGAGCAGCAGTTTCATAAACTAATGTGACCGTCGTCACAAACAAAACACTAAACTAGCCCAACACCAAACTAAACAAAAGATAACCACAATGGCAGAACACAAACCGAAGTGTAGCAAAGCTTGAACTATACTGAGTGTATAAATATAGCACAGCGAACACCCAGTAAGCAATGCCACCAAAATTTCTGCCAAACTCGGAGCAGAGGCCACCTGCGCTGACCAGCCTCGCTCCTACAATACGAACAAACACACAGTAACTAAAGTGAGGGGACGCGGCCTGTGCCATTCATGGCTTCCCCCCCTGACTGAACTCTGCAGCAGCCTTTTCAATCTTTGCTTCCCCTAAGCTGCAGTCTGATTGGCTGGATGAGCAGTCAATCAGAGGGGGGAGACTGGGGTGCTCCTTTGGCTTTTCTTAGAAGTTCTTATGAATGTGTTTAGTGAACTTGACATTACTAAAGCAAAAAGCATGAATATAATAAGCATGTGTTATTGTAGCAGCCGTTCAGCAGTTGCTATTTGTTCGTGTTCCAACATCATTTCTCTGAATTCTAAAGCCCACATTTGAACGAAAACACTTAGATTCAAGAAGGATTTTATTGTTTCCATGTAGTTCCACTTCATGTGAGTTCATGTATTAAAGTTGTTTGGTTATTCTGACATTACTACAATAAACTAGTGTGGGAAGAAAATTCATAAAACAAGCGTATATCATGCTAGCAGATGTTAAGCTGCTGCTAGCATGACATATGCTCTGTTAAGCTAGCTTAATGTAGCTCCTTTTCTTGAACTTTTAAATGTAAACTGAAAAGAAAATTCTTACATTTTAAAAGTATTTGGCTTTTCTTAGAAGTTCTTATAAATGTGTTTATTTAACTTGATATTAGTAAAGCAAAAAGCATGAATATAATAAGCATGTGTTATGCTAGCAGCCGTTCAGCAGTTGCTATTTGTTCGTGTTCCAACATCCTTTCTCTGAATTCCAAAGCCCAAATTTGACAAAAAAAAAGACTCAAGTTTAAGAAGGATTTTTCTCCCATGCAGTGCCACTACATGTGAGTTCATGTATTAAAGTTGTTTGGTTCTTCTGACATTACTACATAAACTACTGTGGGAAAAAAATACATAAAACAAGCATATATCATGCTAGCAGATGTTAAGCTACTGCTAGCTTTTATGCTCTGTTAAGCTAGCTTAATGTAGCCCTTTTTCTTGAACTTTTAAATGTAAACTGAAAAGAAAATTCTTAAATTTTAAAAGTATTTGGCTTTTCTTAGAAGTTCTTATGAATGTGTTTAGTTAACTTGATATTAGTAAAGCAAAAAGCATGAATATAATAAGCATGTGTTATGGTAGCAGCCGTTCAACAGTTGCTATTTGTTCATGTTCCAACATCCTTTCTCTGAATTCTAAAGCCCACATTTGAACGAAAACAGTGGAGTGCCTGTAGTCCTCCCCTGAGATGCTGCCACTAGTTCTGACACCTTGGTGTCTTCTGTTTTGCCAGAAGATCTGGGAAAACACAAAAATCTTATGACATGCAAATTTTTAACACTGTAGCAAATGTCAAACATGTCTTCACTTTTGCAACTTTGGTAAATGATCCACCAATGGAATATATGGTGACTGAAAGCTGGAGATTCCCTGCTGGAGGACCTCAATGTGGTGGCTTACTGTTCCATTTTCTTAAGAAGTCACAATGTTGACATCGCTGCTCTCCAAAAAGAAAAGTCTTTTCCTGGTTCGTACCCTCGTCACTCGCTGACACACAGGACACGCCTCAAAAAGTTCCAGTTGTCCTGGTTCGTACCCTCGTCACTCGCTGACACACAGGACACGCCTCAAAAAGTTCCAGTTGTCCTGGTTCGTACACTCGTCACTCGCTGACACACAGGACATGCCTCAAAAAGTTCCAGTTGTCCTGGTTCGTACCCTCGTCACTCGCTGACACACAGGACACTTTTTATCAACTATGCAAGTAGATGTTCTGTGTAGGCTGGTGTTGTTGGGTCAGTTCTGTATTGAAAAAAAAAACTAAACAAAACATACAAAACTAAATATAGAATCTAGAACTAATTCATAAATGCATCTTTAAAAGACATTTGCTGGCACAGCTTGGCTTACCTGTGTTCAGGTATCTCTGACAAAGCACTTGTGGAGTCTTCGGGGTCATATATGGGATCCTGTGGACTCTGTATGTTCATAGGAGAGCTACCTTCTAAGGTGTCATCACCTACTTTGGTCTGCTCCACACGGGGTCTCTTTGTTGGCGTAATTTCTTCTTCAATATTAGACAACAGTTGTTGCTTTACTGGTGTGGAGTAGTTGAAATGTTGGTTCCAAACACTAGAGTCACTGTGTGCCTTTGAATAAACAGAAACTAACACTAGCAATGCTGACATATTACTTGGCTAAATGTAGTTTGTTAAACAAAATTACAGCATTGCAGATACAATATTTCACTGACCATTACTTTAACATTTGGTTGGAGAGTTTTCATGGAAAGCTGTGTCCCAACTGAGCACGTCCAAGGTTTGGTTTGACAGCCAGTGTTGGTAAATGACGGCTCCTGCCTCGTTAGTGTAGACCTCTGAAAAAGGAAAAATGCTTTACTTTACTTGTTCACTAACAATATCAACAAAACTGTTTACAGTAATGATAATTTGCTAGTTTTAGTTTTTGCTAGTTCTGCTAGTTTTTGCTAGCAGCACTAAACAGAAAATTGGTCCTGTAATCTAGGAAACTGTACAGCAACACAACACTGAGTAACTTCTAAGCTAAAGAAATGTACTCTTCGCACAAAACACAGAAAAAGATGACACAAAACAATGACAACAGTGTTAATTAAAATTCTTAAATGATGTCAGAGAAAACATAGTGACAAGATAGTAGTGAGAAAAGATAATTTCATTAATGTTACTGACAAAGGTGCAACTAAATGTAACCAGTGACCTTTACTCAGTTATGTTCCCTTCAATAAGTTTTTGGAAAAAAAAACTTTTAGGAGAAGTTTTACAACACAGTACAATGTACTTTTACTTACGTATGAAGTATTACTACTTTTACTTGACTTCTGTTTCTGGCTGACTTCACCAGAGAACATAGGGACAAGCATTTTAACCAAAACTACATCAAGATTTCAAGATTGTTCATTTGTCATGTGCAGTTTCGACACAGGGTCAACAATGCAATGAAATGCTTTGGATGAGAGGAACCGTTTGACTCGCAAAAAATAATCAAGTACTAACAGCATGCAATAATAGTACTTGTTAAAAGAGAAATAAATACAAGAGAAATAAGTAAACAATATAGTAAGAAGTATAATAAAATATATTAATGTATAAAATACAAAGGTGCGGGTAGGATTTCTCGGGTTGTAATATTGCTTCAAGTGAATTTCGTATTGCACATAGTATGGCTGCACAGCAATAGCTAGCAAGTAGTTTAGTGCAGTATTATTGTGAGTTCAGTAGTCTGACAGCTTGGGGGTAGTAACTATCTTTGAGTCTTTTTGTGCATGCTGGCAGGCTCCTGTATCGTCTACCAGAGGGTAGTAAACGGAAATATCCTAGTGCTGGATCATGAAGTCCTTAGTGATGCTGCGTGCCTTACGCAGACACCTACTGTGATAGATATCCTGGATGGAGGGGAGACTGCTGCCGGTGATGTCCTCGGCCACTCGCACCACCCTCTGTAGTGCTTTTCGGCTCCGAGCGGTGCAGTTCCCATACCACACTGTGATGCAGCCCGTCAGCAGGCTCTCCATAATGCACCTGTAGAAGTTTGTGATGATGCTGGTATTCATATCAAACTTCCTCAGGAAGTAGTCTTTGTCTTTGAGGCTTTTTTTTACCACAGTGTCAGTATGTTGTGTCCAGAACAAATCTTCCATGATGTGTACGCCAAGGAACTTGAAGCTGCTGACATGCTCCACCTCAGCGTTGTTGATGGGGATGGGGAGGGGGTGCTGGTCTACACGCTGTCTCCTGAAGTCCACTACCATCTCCTTAGTTTTGCCGACGTTCAGAGAGAGGTTATTTTCCTGACACCAGCTGGTCAGTGATTTCACCTCATCTCTGTAGGCACTCTCGTCGTTGTTGGTGATGAGGCCTAGGATGGTGGTGTCATCGGCGAACTTGAGGATGCTGTTGGAGCTGTGCCTGGCGGTACAGTCGTGGGGGAACAGGGAGTACAGGAGTGGGCTGAGAACACAGCCCTGTGGTGTACTAGAGCTGAGGACGAGTGTGGAGGAGAGGTGACTGCTGATTCTCTCCGCCTGTGGTCTGTTAGTGAGGAAGTCCCATATCCAGCAGCAGATGGACTTCTCCAGGCCCAGGGCGGTGAGTTTTGAGACCAGTTTAGAGGGGATTATGGCATTGAAAGCCAAGCTGTACTCAATGAAGAGCATTCTCACATATGTGCTTCCCTTCTCCAGGTGGTTGAGAGGTGTGGACTGCTAGAGCAATAGCGTTGTCTGTAGATCTCTTTGCTCTATATGCAAACTTCAGGGGGTCCAGGGTGACAGGGAGGGAGCCACAGATGTATCTCTTAATGATTAGCTCAAAGCACTTTATGATGACAGATGTGAGTGCTATGGGCCGATAGTCATTAGGACAGGATGCTGTGAGGGTCTTTGGGATGGGAATAACAGTGGAGGTCCTGAAGATGGTGACCACAACAGACTGGCTCAGAGACAGGTTGGAGATGTTAGTAAACACCCCGGCGAGTTGGTCAGCACAGGTTTAGATTCAGAGGTTTAGTAGATTCAGTTACAACCCTTTAGGTCTTTAGGCCTTAATTAACATATGATTGAGGTGGTGAGACAGTACGAAAATAATTACAGCACGTGGAAAGTGATGGACCTGCTGCTGCTGGGTCTGAGACTGAGGACCACGTGGTTCATGATGTTAATCTTTGCCAATACTGATGCTACAATGCTAAAGTGGTGCTTTAAATGGTAAATGGTCAGTATTTAT
Source organism: Melanotaenia boesemani (assembly GCF_017639745.1). NCBI lineage: Eukaryota > Metazoa > Chordata > Actinopteri > Atheriniformes > Melanotaeniidae > Melanotaenia > Melanotaenia boesemani. Next base: position 33,927,754 of record NC_055696.1, read on the forward strand.
ATAGCGCTTTACTGTACCTGGGATGATACCCAAAGCGCTTTACATCAATCATCACATTCGCCCATTCATACACACATTCACACACTGATGGCGGAAGCTGCCATGCAAGATGCTCAACCACGACCTATCAGGAGCAATTAGGGGTTCGGTGTCTTGCCCAAGGACATGAACTCGACTTGGCCGAAGATCGAACCTGCAACCCTCGGGTTACAAGACGACCGCTCTACCTTGCTGAACCATGCCGCCCCAAAGGGGGGGGGGGGGTTGACTTTAAGGTTCAGTATATATGATTGCTATGCGTTAAGCTATTTGCTAAGATACACCAACAAACACATGAGTCATGTTTTGTATCATACCTCCTGTCTTACTATTAGAGGGGTGATAGGGCCTCTAAGAACATCCATCATTATTATAATGTAAAATTCAGTCTGTCTGCACCTTAATTCAGGCAAACTGACTTTTATAATCATAATTAGACGTTTTAAAATGGAACACAAAATAACTTCTCAATCCACCCTGCAGTGGACCCTGGGTAAATGGTATATTTTACCCCCTCCAGTCCAATGCCACTGCGTTTAGGGACAACACTGATTGATTACAATCGGAAATTCATCAAAGCTGTTACCGCTAATCATTTGACACTGAGGTGTCACAGTATGAGCAGTTCAGCTTTGTGCTGACATTTTATCCCTTTCCCAGTCAGACAGTTCCGAGTCAGTCAGTTCCCAGTCAGACAGCTCCCAGCCACACAACAGCGTCAATACAAAACATGAAAGGGAACCAGATGGAACATAACCCTGTTAATTCAATAACACTCATAAAAACAATGAGTAATGGGGGCCTGGGCCCCTGTAGAGCCCCATGTCTAGCAATGCCCCTGCCCTCGTAGTCTATGTAGGCATAATTTATTGGTCACGAAAGTCTTTTTCAGGCTCAACAGATAGACCCCGAATAACCTATGTATTACTACATGTACAGGATCCACCAGCTCCAGTTTTTATCCTTCTGATAGTACCTGATATTACCTGATATTGCCTGATAGTACCTGATATTAACTACAGGTACCTCGGGTTGTGGCTGGATAACAAGCTGGACTGGACATGCTGTACAGATCATCTGTACAAGAAAGGCCAAAGCCGTCTGTACTTCCTGCGAAGACTGAGATCTTTTAACATCTGCAGGAAACTCCTGTGGATGTTCTATCAGTCTGTGGTGGCTAGTACGCTTTTTTATGCTGTTGTCTGCTGGGGGGGGTAACATGACAAAAAGGTGCTAACAGGCTGGAAAAACTCATCAGGTGGGCGGGCTCTGTGGCTGGCATGAAGCTGGACTCCCTGGTGACAGTGGCAGAGAGGAGAACACTAAAAAAACTACTGGCTATTGTGAATGATGCCAGTCACCCTCTGCACACTGTCATCAGTGCACAGAGAAGCCTGACCAGTAACAGGCTGCTCCTCCCCAAGAGTAGGACCAACCGGCTCAGAGACTCCTTTGTCCCCCGAGCCATCAAACTGTACAACTCTGCATTAGGCAGGAGGGGGAGAAAGAGGGGGGAGAGGGAGGAGTGCAGTCCGCCTGATACAACACGTGCACAATAACCCATACAAACAGTTGCTATAACTTATACGTGCAACAGTGAACTGGGAATCTGTACCACCTCTACTGTGTGCAATGCTTGTTTATATTGTTTTATTTAACTTATCTTATTGTTATTTATTGCGTTTTATTTGTGCTTTTCTTGCACCTTGTTGCCTCTATTTTGCTTTGTACCTGTATATATTGTGTCTTGTGCTTGTCCTGCTTTACTGTTGGTGTTGTATTGCTGCTGGTACCCAAATTTTCCTGAGGACTCTCCAAAGGGATTAATGAAGTATTTCTATTCTATTCTATTCTATTCTATTCTATTCTTTATTACCTGATAGTACCTGATATTACCTGATAGTACCTGATAGTTCCTGATAGTACCTGATATTACCTGATAGTACCTGTTATTACCTGACATAACCTGATAGTACCTGGCTGTACCTGATAGTACCTGATATTACCTAATAGTATATATATATATATATATATATATATATATATATATATATATTCTGTATTTATGGATCTTCTCACTGAATTTGTGTAGTAACCACCATTTTACCAGCAGATCAAGAGAGGCTGATCGAATTATTTCTTCTCGTGCTTCCACACCCTCATGAAGACACTGAACCATACTGGACGCCGTTGTTGCTTTACAACAGAAAATACCTACCAAACTGAAGAAATCCGACTCGGTGAGTTTACCTGTCGATACCACCCCGTTGCCACCTTCAGATTAAGAGGAGAAACTGCAACATGACACCAAAATGTACCCCCTACACTCAAGTGCAAGAGCAAATTCACCAGCGCCAGCTACATCGTAATCAACTAGCATCCACTATGCCGTAACTCACCAGCATTAGCTACACCGTAACTCACCAGCGTTAACTAAGCCGTAACTCACCAGCGTTAACTAAGCCGTAACTCACCAGCATTAGCTACGCCATAACTCACCAGTGTCAACTATGCCATAACTCACCAGAGTCCGCTACACCGTAATTCACCAATGTCCACTACGCCGTAACTCACCAGCATCAACTATGCCATAACTCACCAGCATCCGCTACAACATAACTCACCAGCAACAACTATGCCATAACTCACCAGCATGTGCTACACCGTAACTCACCAGCGTTAGCTAAGCTGTAACTCACCAGCATCAACTATGCCATAACTCCTGTACAGGAGTACAGTTAGACTTGCAGCTTCCTGTCAGAATAGCAGAATTCTTGAATCTTAATACTCCAAAATTATTATCAAAAATATATAGATTACTTGCAAAGCTAGAAGACAGGATATCTCTCCCAACTTCAAAATGGGAAGATGATTTATCTAATAACTTTGATCAGAAAAGATGGTCACAAATATGTTTAAACACGTTTAAAATGACTCAGAATTCAAATATACAACTAATACAATTCAAAATTCTCCATAGAACTCATTATACAGGACACAGGATGTTCAGGATGGGCCTTTCACCATCAGATATCTGCCCACACTGCTCTGAGAACACTTCTGATAGCTACATCCATGCGCTGTGGTCCTGCACACCTGTCCAAAGGTTCTGGATTAAGGTGTGTGAAGATCTCTCAAAATGGTTTAAAACCAGTTTTTCTGCAAACCCCACACTTTGCCTACTGGGCGACCTGGGTGACACTAACATAGGAATACACTCCATAAACTTGGTCCTCGCAGTCTTATGCATCGCAAAGAAAACTATTCTTGTGAACTGGAAAGATAAGAATAATTTGTCTATCCAGCAGTTTAGAAATCTCCTGTTAGATCACATCAGCATTGAGACAATGTCTGCCTCCTCCAGGAACCAATCAGATGACTTTCATTCCCTCTGGTCCCCTGTGACTGGCTACATCACCTAATGTAGGTGGAGGATTGCGGCTTCGCTGGGATGGGGGTGGATATGGGTGGGGGGTCCCTGGTGGCTTCGGGTCTCCGGTTGTCTCCTGGGTGGGGATCTCGGCTGCTCCGCTGCTGGGTCGGCTGGGGGTTCCGGTCTGGACGGGCGGCATTGGGTGGGCCCCGGGGTGGGGCTGCCTCGTGGCGGTGGGGGGTGGCTGCCGGGGTGCCTGGGTCGGTGTCCGTCGGCCCCTGGCCGGGTGGCCGGTTGGGCCCGGGGTGGAAAGGGTGGGGGCCCCGGGCTCTGGGGTGTCGGGTCTCCCCCCTCTCCTGGGGGTGGGGGGTCTGCCGCTGCTGGGGGGGGCTGGGCCCGTCCGGATGTGCCGTGCCGGGGGTTGGTCCGTGCCCTGGTGCTTGGTCGCAGCCCCAGAACCTGGGTGGGGGTGTGTTTGTATATAGGTGGGTGTGTATGTGTGTGTGTCTGTAGGTATGCTGGTGTGTGGGTGGGTGTAGAGGGATGTGTGTGCTGTATGTGTGTGTGGGTGTGTATGAAGGTCTAGGTGTGTGCGTGTATGTGTGTGTGAGTGGTGTGCGGGTGTGTGTGTGGAGGTCTATGTGGGATGTGTGTGTGGGTGTGTGTGAAGGTGTGTATATATGAGTGTGTGCACGTGGAGGTCGAGGTGTGTGTGGAGGAGTGAAGGAGTGGGTGGAGGCGTGAGTATGTATGGAGGTGCTTGTGTGTATATGCAGGTATGTATGTGAGTGCGTGTGTAGTGGTGTATGTGTATGGAGGGGTATGAGAGTGTGTGTGTATGTGGGCACCGGTGTGTGTGTTTATAGGTATGTGCGCGAAGTGTGTGTGTGGAGGTATGTGCACGTATTGAGGTGTTGGTGTATAGAGGTGTGTGAGAGGGTGTGTGAGTGGCTGGGGGGGAAAAAAAAAAAAAAAAAAAAAAAAAAAAAAGAGTGTGTGTGCGTTTGCAGGGGGTTAGGACGTGTCCTCGGGGGGGCGCCCTGGCCGGGTGTTGGGGGCGTGGGCCTGGGGTTCCCTTCCTTTGCCTCGCCCCCCTCCCACTCAGAAAGAGGAAAGTGGCCCCTTGGGCTGGTGGCTGGCCCCTGGGGGGGTTCGTGGCATGCCTGGGTTGGGGTGCCTGCTCCGGGCCTGTGACGCCCTTCGGGGCCGGTGGGGGACGGGGGCGCTCTAAGCCACTGGCGGGTCGTCTTCCAGGGGGGAGGCTTACTCCCCTCTGGACCTACATCTCCTGACCCCTCCCCTCCCCCACTCTTCACTACATACACAGGTAGGGCTGTGGGAGGTGTGCTTGTTGCGCTGGGCGGGGCAGGGGGGTCATCATAGTGGCCCCGTTGCTCCGCTGAGCGGCAGCATGCCTCCCAGCTTTTAATTCCACTTAGTCACTGAGCACAAATAACATTTGCAACATACAAACACGTTTTGGGGGGTGGAACATGCTGTCGTAGATAAATTCTTTATCAAAAGGGCTTGCTGATATTAAGAGTCTGCAGACAGAGGTCTTTAATGATCTTCCTTTATTCGGCCGAACAGGGGGACACCCCTTCAGGATAAAAGACCACGTTCATCCTTTTGCCCAGGCTTATATAGTCTGCTTGTCACTATCTTTAGACACACAGCATCCAGACACGCAGCCTTGTAGGGCTGACTGGTTGACATCATTTTGATATCATGTTATAATGTCATACTATTAATATTCTGCTTACCAAGGACAGTACACCTGTTGTTTTTCATTTCAACTCTGATATATTAATACTTCCACATTTCCCCCTTTCAAATATTTCAGAGTAATCGGCCCTAAGACGATACTCTGAAACTTACAATAGGGAAACCTTTTTACGCACACTTGTCCACACACGCAGGTCTCAAGCATAACATAGGAGCCAATCTGAGCCTCCCGTACGAGGGCGAAAAAACCCCGAAGGGAGAAAAAATTCCCCCGTGCCCCCCCTCTGGGCGAGCACCGGTAACTTTTGATCTTACTTGACACTCAGGCACGGGTAGGCCAGTGAACCCCTGCATGAGACCTTCTAAGTACTATGACAGAAAGTAACCATACACACACAACAAAGAAACTCCATTACAATCTGTTTTCACAAGGATAAGCTATTACATAAGATTACTGACTACAAAAACCACACGTGAATAACACAAGATGGAGTCCTTTACCAGTCCGGAGGCAAACAGGAGTGTTGGGTCACCAGCCTTCCGTCACAGGCTGCCGCCCCTTTGTCCAACCGACTGTAGTTCTATTGAGACGTCACAGGTCCAATTCAGTACGGACCAATTGGGCAGTCATGATGACAGAGGTCTGTTTCTTGAGACTCGTACTCCACGCTCTCCTCAGGGCAGGAACGATGCACATGCCAAACAAGAAAAGAAGGATCAGAACCAAAGCTGACCCAACTCCCACCTTTATCAATACATTTTTCCAGTCAGCCATTAACTGGTCCAACCAATTAAGAGACCAGTCGCTCTTCCCAGCATGCTCTCGCACCTCCCCTCCCACCCGTATTATCTCGTCCATGGCAGATGTAAAGGAATCATCTGGCGCTGTGTTAGCTGGAATAAAAGTGCAACATCTGTCTGAAATACCGAGTTATGGGTAGTGTGTAGATGTGTGCGGGTGCATGCCGGCAAGAGACCTGACTGATAATGGCATTTGGCATGTGGATCGTACTTCCCCTGATCACTGAGGTCGGCGTTCCCTCGTTGCGCTGTTGCCCTTCTGTGTCCTTGAGAAGGCCCTGGTGATGGGACGACGTGGTGGCTGTTGCTTCGGGTCCGGGTTGGATGACTTGCCCATGTCCACATTACTGTCCCGAACAACAGAAGAAACCACAGGAACTTCAGACACAACATCATCGGGCGACAACTCTGAATCTGCCCTGACAGGACTATCTTTGTCAGATGCATGCCAGGCGATACTTCCCCTTTTGGGGGACTGGTCATTTGAGAACGCTGTACAATCCGACCAGTCCCCAGGGCCCGTTTTGCAGTTGTTGGTCGTAGTTGCCAACGAACAATGGTTCAGGTGGTGCCAAGCGAAGCTTCCTTCTACCTGGACCGCAGTCAGGGTGGCTCGGACTACCGTGTAGGGACCTCGGCGTCTAGGAGTGTTCCACTTTCTTCGAAACTCCTTGATGTACACCTTATCCCCGGGCACCACTGGACCCGACTCCACCGAGACCTGCTTGGGCTCGTTTGCTTTTTCCTGAAAATAAATTGCTTTATGGATAGCAGACAACTGTTTCATGTAACTGTGCAGCTCCTTCTCCAACTGCTCCAGCGGGGGTCCTTTGAAAGGACCCCGAAACTGGGGGCCCGGCATGGGACGACCTGTTAACATTTCATGAGGAGACAAATGTGTGACCCGATGAGCTTGCATGCGGTAACTCATTAGGGCCAGCGGTAATGCGTCATGCCACCGTAAGCCAGTACATGCACAAATCTTATTAATTTTTGCCTTAAGCGTGCCATTCACTCGTTCCACCCCTCCCTGACTGGAGGGAGTGTAGATACTTCCATGGCGGACTTTGATTCCGAGCTGGCGCAGGACGCCCTCATAGACCTTGTTGATGAATGCTGGTCCCGAGTCTGATGAAAGGATGGACGGCAAGCCAAACCTAGGGATCACCTCACGGACCAGGAACTTTATGACTGTTCCCGCCCCCATGTCCTTTGACGGAGTGGCCTCCACCCAAAGACTGAAATGATCAAAAACCACCAAAAGGTAGCGCTTACCGTGTACCGGGACCAACATGTCCACAAAATCTAAAATCAGATGACGAAACGGGCCTTCCGGGACAGGAATTTGCGCTGTGGGGGTGACAATACCTTTCCGAATGTTATTTTGCGAGCATATCTCCCACCGATTTAGCGCATCCGTTACCAACGCCTGCAGGTATGGCGCCCAATAACCCTGTTGTTGTATCCGATGTATCACCTCATCTCGCCCACAGTGGTCTGGTTTATGACACTCTGGAATTAACAGAGACAAAAGTGAGATTGGAGCGACAATCAGGCCGGTATGTGACTGCCATAACCCTCGCCCATCTTTTGTAGCACCCCTTTTTTCCCACATGTTTTGTTCACTCGCGCTGGCACGCGCTTGCGTTAGTGTGATATCGTCGGGTGTGACAGATGGTTCCAACTCCACAGCTGGGGCCAAGACGGCGACCTTGCAACCTGAAGCGTGCTTTGCAGCTTCGTCTGCCGCATTGTTTCCCATTGTGGCGATGGAGTTGTCTTTTCGATGAGCAGGACACTTGATAATGGCCAATCGATGTGGAAGCATCGTGGCCGAGATTAACTTCATAATCTGTTTTCCATGTCGAACAGGTTTACCATCTGATTTTTGAAAGCCGCGCAGTTTCCAAACTGCTCCGAACAGGTGACATACTCCGTGTGCATATGCTGAATCTGTGTAAATGTTAGCAGAAGTGTCTTCAGCAAGTTCACAAGCTGCAGTAAGTCCATACAATTCAGCTAATTGTGCAGAGCAAGGTTGTAAACACTTTTCAGCTTTTATTGTCACAAACGTCCCTTCCTTTTGTTGCACCACGGCGTAGCCTGCGTGAGTTCCCATGTGGTCTCGAAAGCATGACCCATCTACATAGCACGTGACCTGTGCGTCGTCCAACGGCTCAGATTCCAAGTCCGGTCTCAGTTTTGTGTACCTCGTGGTCTCAGCGACGCACTCGTGTGTATCACCTTCAAATTCAAAAGGTAACATATTAGCAGGATTTGTGGTCTCACATCTCTTAATTGTTACATCTGGATAGGTGAGCAATGGTAGATACTGAAGGCAACGTGCTGTTGTCAGAACAAGTTTGCTGTGATTGATCAACTCTGTGATTTTATGATGGGTGTAAATAACCACAGGATATGACTTAGTTATTGCAGACGCCTTTTCATACGCCATGTGTGCTGCTGCGAGACCCTGGTAGCACGGGGGCCACCCTCTTGCTACGTCGTCCAGTTTTGTACTGTAATAAGCGATGGGTTGTTTCCTTCCACCAGCACATGAGTCTTGTGCCAATACAGCCGCTGCATACATGTTACATCTGTTTGAAACATAAAGATGAAAAGTTTTATCATAGTCTGGCATTTTCAGCGCTGGGGCATTTTGCAGTTCCTGCTTGAGCACATCAAAAGCCAACAGTGCCTCTGTGGTCCACTCCAAAGACTTCTTTAAAGTCTTAGCTTCAGAGGACTTCAGGAGATCCCTGAGCGGCGCCGTCTTTACTGCGTAGTCCTCCAACCACTCCGCGCTAAATCCTGTGATACCTAAAAAGGTCATTAGTTGCGCGCATGTCTGTGGACGCGGTGCTCGACTTATGCCTTTGAGGTGGTCAGGAGACAGAGCTATTGTTCCATGGGAGATTACTCTACCGAGGAATTCCACCTGAGGCTGGCAGAATTGCAGTTTTGTCCGAGAAGCTTTGTGTCCACATTCTGCCAGTCTCTGCAGCACTTTGATCGAGTCGCGCTGACAATCTTCAATGGTGTCTGAACAAATCAATATATCGTCTACATACCGGATTAGGACGCCGCTCAAATCCAGCTCCTGTAGATCCTGACTCACCACACGATCAAACCACGCTGGGCTGCTTGTTAGTCCCTGGGGCATTCTGGCGTAGCTGTATTGTCGACCTCTAAAGGTAAACGAAAACAGATATCGTGACTCTTCTGCCAGAGGGATACTGAAAAATGCTGAACAAAGATCCACTACTGTGAAAAACTTAGCTTTAGCAGGGATAGCATTCAACAGTGTGTGTGGATTGGAGAAGTCTGCAGCGACATCTTCCAGGATGGCATTGATTGCCCTTAGATCATGGACCAGTCGGTACTTTGATTTATCTGCTTTTAGAACTGCAAGAATTGGGGTGTTACAAGGACTAGAAATCTCAATCAGCACTCCTGCTTTTAAAAACCCATCAATTAGGATTCCAATCCCTTCTTCATCTGCAGGTTTAAGTTTGTATTGTGGCCGCCAGGGTAACACTGTACCTGGTTTTACTTTGACAGTAACTGGGCTGGCCGAAACTGCCAGTCCCACATCCGTCTCATGTCTGGACCACAGTTGGTCCGGAACCTGTGTTAAAATATCAGTTTCCAGATCACTGTTAAATCCAAGGGGGTTGGTTTTACACGTCATCATTATGTTTTTTCCTGGTAGCACCACCATCTGAGGTGTTGCTTGTAATGACAGATCACACCTAATCCTTAACATTGATCCATCATCTGAAAGAGAGATTAACGGGTTCTCTGTACTGTTCCATGTCAAGTGTTCTGCGGTTCTTACCATCGGACCGAGGTCCCTGGACTGGTATCCTGGGTTTACCAACAGTGTAATGTGTGGTAAGGATTGAGTAACACAGTACCATTTATCAATAAAGGTATTGTGGTTTACCTTTAATGCTGCGCCTTGGCCTCCAATCAGGATATATGGAGCCTTCAATTCAACCTTTACACCCTCCGTCTCCTTTTCCCACCTATCCTGAAAGGTTGGGCTGGCTGATGGATCAAAAAACATTGTACAGTGAGGAGGCAAGATTGGAGGAGAACCTCTCGGTGCCTGGGCCCTTACGCATGCAATAACTATCTATCTATCGAAAAAAAAAAAAAAAAAAAAAAAAAAAACCTAAATTTCCCAGCTTGGGATAAATAAAGTACTTCTATCTATGTTCCCCATTTTTCCAACACTGAACCCACGGGTCCCTCCATGTTTCCCAACCAATAAACAATTGCTGGTTCTGCTTGAGCAGTCATTTGTAAATCCAATCCAATATTTTCCACGTATATTCCCGAAGGGGAGCATAAAATTTTGAGCCCAAGTTTACAAAGTGCATCTCGTCCTAATAAATTGACGGGTGTTTGGTCTGAAACCAAAATGGGTATTTTAATTTCATCATTTCCTACTTTTATTTTAACGGGAGCAGTAATAGGAACCAATTGACTTTTTCCCGAGAATCCTACTGTCTTGACAAAGTTATCTGACAGGGGAAGGTTCTTGGCGAGGTGTTCCTGTATGCATGAGTGAGTAGCTCCCGTGTCGATCATCATAGAAACCTGTTGATCCCCAACTTCTACATTTATCATGGGGTCAGTGCGTGTGTGTAGGATCAACGGGTACGAACCTTCACCCATAGGATTCCCGGGACCCCCCTAAAACTGAGAGGGTCTTGGCCGAGTGCCACCCAGGGCCCCTCCTCCACCTCTTCTGGGGACAACTCCGTTTCTTCCAGGACCACCTGCCGAGAGGGGCATAAACCGTGGGCAAGCCCTAGCAAAATGTCCAAACATTCCACAATACCAGCAGCGGTTGGATCCCTGCCACGCCCCAGACGAGGGAGTACCAAGCCTTGAGTATGAAGGGCGGAACGGCTGGGGACCACTGGCGGCCTGCGTTGACTCAGGAACTCCAGCAGTCTGACCCGCACCTGGATCTGTGAACACAACAGCTTGAGTCTTTTCTTTCAGCTTGCCTTGCAAATCATTTAGTTGCATCTGAGTCAGTTTCCTTTGAATCTGGAGGTCCTGTTCAGTATTCTTGCTTAGATCTCTTCTATATCGCATTACTGCATGAATCACATGATCACGGAACAGCTGCGAGGACATGGACGCCAGGCCAACAACGTCCTCCAGGCGCCGGGTGACTTCCTTTGGCATCGATGTGATCACTGCATTTCTGAAAAGAGTGAGCAAAACAGGATCATTTTCCACATCTTTTTCAGTCTCTAGGCGCCATCTTTTCAACTGTATGTCGATGTATGCTGCTGGATTCTGGTCATCTTTCAGAGGTTCCCCTTTTAAAGCATCAACATCAATTTTATTAGGGTACTTGGTGCGTATTCCTTTCCAAATCACCCCTTTATAGGCAGCCAGTTCCGTTCCATCTGCCCTTTCACTCAAAATCCAGTCCAGTTCATTGTCTTTGAAAACTGTTGCATCTTAGACAACCCCAAAACCTGTGTGAGGACAGCCTTGATGTCACCCAGTGAGAGTAGTGTTCCGGCCGTGTTTGATTCAAAAGCTTTAACCCATTTGCCCCCTCCTGCGGTGATCTGTGGGAGCTCGGAGACCAAACCTGTCAAGTCCCGAGCCGGCCAAGGGTGATAATCGGCCCTCGTTCCCCTAATCAGGATTGGGAACTCCCCCCCCCCTCAATCTGTCAGGAGGTCTGATGTTAGGCCTGTATCTTAAATCATATTCATCTCTAGGGACCCCTGCGGACGTGCCGGGTTTCTGCGAGCATGCAGGCATGGAAACTCCGCCTCCTGAAGCTGCCCCTTCCTCCACCTCCTCATTTAAATCATCTATTTCCTGTTCCATCTCAACTATCTGGCTCCGTCCCAACTCACGTTGCAAATCTTGCTGACGTGGTCCTAGGTTCATCCAAAAGCTATCATCTGTCTTACCTTTCCGAGCCAATTCGGTTCGATCCTGGTAACAGTTAATGATTCCAGACTGACGTCGCTGTGTACTACAGTATTTTGGAATGGCCAGATGGGGAGGAGTTTCCTGTTTTTCTCGAGGAGAATGTATAGAGGTTGAATGCCTTCCTACCTGGGCGTGTGCTTTCCCAGTACTCTGTAAGGACGCACCCCCCTGTTTGGAGTTGGGTGGGTCTGGTTGGGGCAATGCATCAGTGGGAGGTCCCTTCTCAGCGAGCCCTGAAGCAGCAGATGACCTATTTTGGATATTACTTACGTTTCCGGGTATGCCAGCATCAGTTGGTACCCCAGGAAGGCTTTGCTGGTCATCAAGATTATAGTTTCCATCTATCTTTATTGTTCCTGTTAAGTTTGGGAAAAGTTCAGCGTTAGTACAGTTTTCAGTTTCCCCTGGATCATCCGTAAAAGACACAATTGTTTTGACATTTCTTTTAATTGGCTTGCTGACTCTAAATAAGTTTAAAATTTCCAACTCGAGCTCTCGCTTCTTTTGTCGTTTCTTAGAATTATTTCCAGCTTTATAATCCTCAATGCGATGTTGCATTATTTCACAAAGTTTTTGATCAAACGACCCTGTAACAGGCCACTGGTCTTTAAGCCTTTTTGTTCTTTTATGCCATTTCTGGGACATGTGTTGAACCTCTTTCATCCTGTGGGGGTAACGGATACAAACAATAGCTTCGGGCGTGCTCATCATTATCCTATTCAGTCAACCCTGCTTTAATACAATATGATAATCATGCAACTCAAATGGAATCCACTTGGGTGTGCTGCAACTCCGTGTCCTGCTTCTTGGTGTCAACCCAATGGGAGGAGTCGTGTTCTGTTGGAAGGAAACCAAAAGAGTTCAGCGGTTTTATTTTAACAGCTATAATAATAGAACAGATTGCATCCCTTGGAACTGCACAAGAGAGGAGCACTATTTTATTTTTGTCAGTTCTTGTGTCTATGCGCGTCAGCAAGTAGCTTAGTGTCAGATTTCACCAGACCACTATCTTGTGAGTTGGGGAACGAGTCAATTTATGCACTGCAATTCAGATTATACTCTTTACAACACCATGCATTTCACTGCAAACCAGAGGCCTCTGTCTCATGCATAAGTTTTTCAGTATTCCCAGCAGCTGCTTCAATCTCCAATTTCACTGGTCCTTTTTACTTTTTAGCTCACTTACACACAAGCTCACCGGCTCACTCGGTGTCCAGTTTCGCTCAGACACGCATTACACACACATTTGGTCAAATTTACACACAGGCTTTCAGCTCACCCTCAGCTTTTCTCCGTTCAGTGAGAAAGGAAAAGACAGTCAAAAGAGAGTTTAAAGGCTTTTCCCTTCTTATTTTTTCACATAGAAGTCATAAGTTTACTCTCAGTTAGAGGGGTAAAGCAGTCACAAGACAATTTTCAGCTCACTCAGACACCCATTCCTATCCGCTTCACACACACTATCCGCTTCACACACACACACACACAGAAGACATCAGCTGTCATATTACCCTTATCTACTCGCCAAATGTCGTAGATAAATTCTTTATCAAAAGGGCTTGCTGATATTAAGAGTCTGCAGACAGAGGTCTTTAATGATCTTCCTTTATTCGGCCGAACAGGGGGACACCCCTTCAGGATAAAAGACCACGTTCATCCTTTTGCCCAGGCTTATATAGTCTGCTTGTCACTATCTTTAGACACACAGCATCCAGACACGCAGCCTTGTAGGGCTGACTGGTTGACATCATTTTGATATCATGTTATAATGTCATACTATTAATATTCTGCTTACCAAGGACAGTACACCTGTTGTTTTTCATTTCAACTCTGATATATTAATACTTCCACAATGCGAGCTCAGGTGGGTGGGACTGCTCAGGTGGCCCCGCCCCCTCCTCAATGCAGTTACTGCCCCCCAATTTTAACCCTCTTTTTTTAATTGCAAACAGCACATAATATATTCCATCACTAGTGGGGCAGGGAGGGGGGATGGGGTCTTCAAGCGCCCCTGTCTCCATGGATGGCCCGGGGGCGGGGCGGGCCGGGTGGCCTGTCGCGTTGGCCTGGGGCGTAGGCGGGCTGTCCCGGGGGGTTTTGGCTGCTGGCCCTGGGGGGAAGGTGCTGTTTTGGGGGTGGGGAGTGGGGGGCGGGGGCGGGGTGGGGGGTGGTGGCCTGGCTCGTGTCTCCTCGCCTCCTGGCTGGGGCTGTCCCCCCGCGGCGTGGGGTGGCGGGAGGATGGTGGTGGGGGGATGGTGTTTGTGTGTGTGTGTGTTGGGGGGGGTGTGTGGGTGGGAGAGGGGTGTGGGTGTGGGGGGATGGGTGGTGGAGGGATGGTGTGTGGGAGGGTGGGGTGTGTGGAGGTGGATGCGTGGTGTGTGGGAGGGGGGGTGGTGTGGGTGTGGGAGGATGAATGGTGGAGGGATGATGTATGTGTGGGAGGATGGGGTATGTATGGGAGAATGTATGGTGCAGGGATGGGGGAGTGTGTGGGAGGATGGATGGTGGAAGGATGGTGTGTGTGCGGGAGGATGGATGGTGTATGGGAGGGAGGATGGTGTGTGTGTGGGGGAGTGGTGTATGTTTGGGAGAGTGGGTGATGGAGGGGTGGTGTGTGTGTGTGGGAGGATGGGGTACGTGAAGGTGGATGTTTGGTGTAGGAGAGGGAGGACGGTGTATGTGTAGGAGAATGATGTATGTGTGGGAGGATGGGTAGTGGAAGGATGGTGTGTGTGTGTGTGTGTGTGTGTGTGGGAGGTGTGAAGGTGGATGAATGGTGTATGAGAGGGAGGATGGTGTATGTGTGGGAGGATGAGTGGTGGAGGGATGATGTGTGTGTGGGAGGATGGGGTAGGTGTGGGAGAGTGTATGGTGGAAGGATGGTGAGTGTGTGGGAGGAAGGATGGTGTGTGTGTGGAAGGATGGATGGTGGAAGGATGGTGTGTGTGTGTGGGAGGACAGAGTATGTGAGGGTTGAATGGTGTATGCGTGGGAGGATGAATGGAGGAGTGGAAGGAGAGTGTGTGTGTTTGTGTGTGTGTGTGTTGGTCTGGGGGGGGGCAGGACTGGTTCTCGGGGTGTGCGGCTGGGCGCTGGGGTGTAGGGCTGGCCTCTGGTGGTGGCCGTCTGGGCGGGCCGGGTCCCCCCGGGTGGCGTGCTGGCCCTCGGCCTGTGGGGGAGGGGGGTGTCCCTGCGCTCCTGGGCCCGGGCCCTCTGCCCCGTCTGTCCCGGGCGGCCGGTGCCCGGGGGGGGTCGGGGACTGCTGGCCTCGGCCCGCCGGGGCCGGTGCCCTGTGTCCGCGGGGCGGCTCCTGCTGGGGTCTCCTGCTGCTGCCTTCCTGGGCGGGCGAGTGGTCGTCTCTGTAGACCGGTCGGGATCTGTTGCCTGCGGGGGGGCTGGTGGCCTGGGTCTCGGGACCGCTGGCCTGACTCTGGCCTCTGTTCAAGTGAGGTGGCATCTGCATGATCACTCTGCATGGTCACTCCTTCCTGAACATCTCCACACAGTCTTTGCGTCGCCTTGTGGCCGAGTTCTCCAACACATCCACACAGGTTTCTCTGCGCATGTTCTTGAATACAGCAGTTTCACTTATATCTATTATCATATTTTTTTTTCTTTTTTTTATTATTTCTGTTCTTATTATTATTATTACTCTTACTCTTATTATTATTATTGTTACTATTATCAACTAGTTGTGTAATGACCTACTGGCTAGGATGATCGTAGCTATATATGTTGTAAGTAGTATGGATTACATGGTCTTCTGTATGATGTTTCAAGTCCCCACCCGCACTCCCCACACCCTTTCTGTCCCTCTCTCTCCCCTCCCTCTTCTCTCTACTTTCTTTTCTCTCTCTCTCTCTCTGTCCCCTCCGGTCGAGTCCAGCATTAAGAGTCTGATTTAATAAAGTTTCTCATGTCATCAAGAGGGACTTTATACATGTAGTATAAATCCCTGCTTGATAGAGTAAAATTGCCCAGCACCAGACGGCAGCCAGACAATCATTCTGTTTGCAACGATGCTGGACAAGACAGGTTTAAAAAAAAAAAAAAAAAAAAAAAAACTATGCCATAACTCACCAGCATCCGCTACACCGTAACTCACTAGCGTCCGCTAAACTGCAACTCACCAGCATTAGCTAAGCCGTAACTTACTAGCATTAGCTAAGCATGACAGCAAATCCCCATTGACTCCCATGTTAAAAAGATCAACTTCACAGCAGAAATAAATATGTTTAAAGCCTGGTACAAAAAAAAACATTTTAGGATTAATAGGTCAAGTTTACCTTTATGACAACTGTGAGGGGGGTGAATTTTTTTTTCTCTCTCATCCGTTTGAATGTTATTTAATCTTTAAATTGGGCATAATTAGGGGTGTGTCATTTTGTTTGACATGTATCCAATATCCATGGTAAGAAGGGAGAGTGTAGCACAATTGTGATTTTTAGCCAGCTAAACGATGTGCCTTAGCTTTAGCCTGCCTACCTCCGTTAGCTGGTTAGCTACCATTAGCTCCAGGTTATCTCAGTTAGCTCTTTTTTTCTGTACAGAGGAGAAACACTCCTTTATTTAATTGACAAGCAATGAAAATGAGACATCAGTTGCTTCAAAAAAGCCAATATGATGCAATGAGGAAACTTAAATATAGAATAGAATAGAATAGAATAGAATAGAATAGAATAGAATAGAATATGGATAACTGTGCGGATTTAGCTTCTGAATCTCCCTAGTTCCTGGAAAAAGGAAGTTCCCAATGTGGCCATTTGGTGCAGATCAACTGATTGTTGTGCTTTGATCCAGCCAATGAGGTATTCAGAAATCAGGACAATCCTTCTTCAGCTTGCTGTAATTCACTGTGTAGAACTTGTACTGGTCAGTTGGGCCAAGTTTGTTCCAGGGCTCAGGGTTGTTCTTGCGATCCCAGCAGACATCTAGGTTTCTCAAGCCCAGACGAGCCAGGTACAACATGGACATATTTGCTCCTCCACCGATGGGGATGAAAAGGGGGAT